>NW_027459827.1:0-70321 GCF_025594145.1 Primulina tabacum | reverse complement strand
TTAATTTATTAATTCATTTCTACTGATATATAAATATTGTTACTAAACCAAACATTTTTAACATGTTGACATTAGCACTCAACAAAAAAAAAAAGAAAAAAGAAAATAAAGATCAACTTATTGAGTTAAGATAAAATTTTAGCGATGTTCCATTCAAAAGCATGGCTTTTCTGAATGTTTATCGAATAATTCCATTCACATATTTCTGAATGTTTATCGAATAATATCATTAACATTGGGAAAGTTTTTCTGAATGTACCGAGGAAATTATTTTTAATAAACTGACACTTTTCGTTTTCGGTCTTTTTTGTTGTGAAAAGTAAAAATTTATGGTAAAAAGTAAAAATCTCAAACTCTCAAAATTTACCAAACTACACACTTTATAATATTTTTCTCTCTACTCAATTGTGATTTCTTCACAAATGGTGAGGCTATTTATAGAATCTTTAAATAATCCAAAAATAAAATACATCATTACCTACATCATCACACACTAATTTTCAATATTTACAACTCTTATTTTCAACATTCAAATATCAATACACACATTTAAATATTATTTTCACATTTAATATATTTTTCAACACTCCCCCTTGTGATGATGATCATGATACAAGATGTTCTTATACTGCCTCGTTAAAAACCTTACTAGGAAAAACCCATTGGGAAAAACCATAGTAAGGGAAAAAGAGTGCAGTCACGTAAACTCCCCTCATGTTGACACGAACAATTCTTCACAAATTTCGTAGATTGCGCATCCCAATATTATATGTGCTTTCTGAATATTGACGTAGGAAGTGCCTTTGTGAAGAGATCTGATGAGTTTTCACTTGATTGAATGTGACGAACATCAATACATTTATTTTCTCTAGCTCTTGGTGAATGCGAAGAACTTAGGAGGAATATGTTTAGTTCTGTCGCTTTTTATGTATCCTCTTTCATTTGAGCAACACATGCAGCATTATCTTCATATAGTATCACAGGCTTCTCGTCGAATGATAATCCGCATGAGATTTGGATATGTTGGGTCATTGATTTTAACCACACACATTCACGCTTGCTTCATGTAGTGCAATAATCTCGGCATGATTTGATGAAGTTGTTACGAGCGTTTGTTTCTGTGAACGCCAAGAAATTGCAGTGCCTCCACGAGTAAATACATATCCAGTTTGGGAACGTGCCTTGTGTGGATCAGATAAGTATCCAGCATCAGCATAACCAATTATACTTGGATTAGCATCTTTTGAATATAAAAGTCCCAAGTCTGTCGTTCCTCGTAGATAACGGAATATATGTTTAATTCCGTTCCAGTGTCTCTTTGTTGGATATGTGCTAAATCTTGCCAACAAATTTACGGCAAAAGATATATCAGGCCTTGTACAATTTGTAAGATACATAAGGGCACCGATAGCACTTAGATATGGTACTTCTGGACCAAGAATATCTTCATCATCTTCACATGGACGGAATGGATCCTTTTCTATGTTTAATGATCTAACAACCATTGGAGTACTTAAAGGATTTATTTATCCATATTAAAACGTTTAAGGATCTTTTCTGTATAATTTGTCTGGTGAACAAACATTCCACATTTTTTGTTCAATTTGTAAACCCAGACAATACTTGGTTTTTCCAAGATCCTTCATTTCAAATTCTTCCTTCAAGTATGACACAACTTCTTGAATTTCCTTATTCGTTCCAATGATGTTTAAATCATCAACATATACAGCAATAATTACGCATCCGGATGTTGTTTTCTTAATGAAAACACAAGGGCATATTGAATTATTTACATATCCCTTTTTCATCAAGTGATCACTTAGTCGATTATACCACATTCGACGGATTGCTTTAACCCATATAATGATCTTTGTAATTTCACAGAATAACATTCTCTGGGTTTTGAACTTTGTGCTTCAGGCATCTTAAATCCTTCAGGGATTTTCATATATATTACTATCAAGTGATCCATTAAGTAAGCTGTAACAACATCCATAAGACGCATTTCTAAATTTTCAGATACCGCCAAGCTAATCAAATACCGAAACGTAATTGCATCCATCACGGGAGAATACGTTTCTTCATAATCAATTCCAGGCCTTTGAGAAAAACCTTGTGCAACAAGTCGAGCTTTATATCTTACTATTTCATTTTTCTCATTTCGCTTTCGAATAAAAACCCATTTGTATCCAACAGGTTTTACACCTTCAGGTGTAAGGACTATAGGTCCAAAAACATTACGTTTATTTAGCGAATCCAATTCAACCTGGATGGCTTCTTTCCATTTTATCCAATCCTGCCGATTTTTACATTCACCAAAAGATTTTGGTTCATGATCTTCATTATCATTTATGATGTCGATTGCCACATTATAAAAAATATATCATCAATTTCTTCTATATCTTTTCGGTTCCATATTTTTCCAGTATTAATATAATTGATAGAGATTTCATGATTCTCGTCAGTTTGTGGTTCTGACAGAACATTTTCATCATCATGTGTTTCTTCAGGAACACCATTCTCTATTTTGTGATCATCAGTGTTTCTTCAGGAACATCATTCTTTATTTTGTGATCATCGTGTTTCTCTATGAATTTTTTTTCGAGGATTTTTATCCTTGGAACCGACTGGCCTTCCACGCTTCAGGCGTTTAATGACATCATGAGTTTTCAATTTGTTTTTGGAATTTCAATTCGAGCAGGGGCATTTGCAGCATGTATATATGATTTAGTTACCCCTTTTGTGTCTGCAAATGCATCTGGTATTTGATTTGCTATTCTTTGCAAGTGCAAATTTGCTGTACATCTTTTTCACATTGTTTTGTTCTTGGATCCAGATGTAACAATGATGATACATACCATGTAATTTCTTTTCGGTATGTTTTGTTCTCCCCCTAACATTGGGAAGATTTCCTCATTAAAATGACAATCAGCAAAACGTGCTGTGAACACGTCGCCTGTCTGAGGTTCAAGATATCGAATGATTGATGGACTATCATAACCGATATAAATTCCAACCTTTCTTGAGGTCCCATTTTCTTTCGTTGCGGTGGTGCAATAGGCACATAACCATACATCCAAAAATTCTCAGATGAGAAATGTCTGGTTCTTTACCAAATGCAAGCTGCAATGGGGAGTATTTATGATATGCACTTGGTCTGATGCGAATTAATGAAGCAGCATGTAAAATTGCATGTCCCCATATAGAAATAGGGAGCTTTGTTTTCATAATCATTGGTCTAGCAATCATTTGCAGACGTTTAATCAATGATTCAGCCAATCCATTCTGTGTATGTACATGAGCAACAGGATGCTCAACAATGATTCCCATAGACATACAATAATCATTGAAAGTTTGGGAAGTAAATTCACCAGCATTATCAAGTCTAATTTTTGATTGTATAATCGGAAATTGATTCCTCAATTTTATTATTTGAGCAAGTAATCTTGCAAATGCAACATTTCGAGTTGACAATAAACATACATGTGACCATCTGCTGGAGGCATCAATAATACCATAAAGTATCTGAATGGTCCACATGGTGATGGATTGGTCCACAAATATCACCCTGAATACGTTCAAGAAACATTGGTGATTCAGTTTGGATTTTGGCTGGTGATGGTCTTATAATAAGTTTTCCAAGAGAACATGCTTTACATTGAAACTTATTATTCTGAAAGATCTTCTGGTCTTTCAGTGGATGACCATGTGTATTTTCTATAATTCTTCGCATCATTGTTGAACCAGGATGTCCAATCGATCATGCCAATTGGTTAATATTGAAGAATTATCAACTACCATGTTTGATTCAATGGGACTTATATGTGTATAATGCAATCCAGTAGGGAGCATTGGTAGTTTTTCAATCACATATTTCTTTCCTGATTTATATGTGATAAGACACATATTTCTCATTCCCTTCATTCATTGTTTGAGTATCATACCCATGGGAAATATATCATTAAAACTCAACAAATTTCTTTTCGATTGTGGTGAATATAAAGCATCATTGATCAAAAATTTTGTACCATTAGGTAACAAAAATTGTGCTTTACCACATCCTTTAATCAAGTCTACAGGACCTGATATTGTATTCACCGTTGTTTTTGTTGGTTTTAGTTCCAAGAAATATCTTTTATCTCGGAGGATAGTGTGCGTTGTACCACTATCGGGTATGCAAACTTCAGCTTTGCTCATAGCATTTTCCATATTTGAACTTCAAAAAAAATATGCAATGAAATAAATTACTGCAATACATATTAAATATAACACATATCATAATTGTACAATAAAACATTATTATATGAATACATGAAAAATAATTATTGTACATTTATATTCTACCATTATATTGTTCATTTTCAGAGAAATCATTGAGAAAATCTGTAGCATCAATATTGTTCATTTCTATCCCACCAACATATTGATCATTTCCAGAGAAATCATTCATAAAATCAGCAGCATCAAAATGAGTTGAATACTCAAACGGTCACTCGTTCAGTGAAGTTGGTCTCTTTTTCTTTCCCCTTTATCGATTCTTTATAGGCTTGCAAAGGTGCTCAGGGCTCGACAATACGAGACCAATGTCCTGGAGTGCCGCATCTGAAACAAGAACTTTCAATTTTTCGAGTGATTTTCATTAACACATGTTCTCATGATGCCTTTTCTGTGGATGGTTGTGACGCCCTTTTGAGATGAGTTATAAAAATACTATCTCTATTGTTTTCAAAACCACGGCCTCGACCACGACCACGGCCAATTCCACGTCCACGACCACGACCACGTCCTCGACCTCGACCAAAACCTTGTCTTTGAATTTGATTTTGGTTTCCAGGTTTAAATTCATTTTTACCAGCATTTACTTCTGGAAATGCTGTTGATCCAGTGGGTCGGGACTGATGATTTCTCATTAATAGCTCATTGTTCTTTTCCGCCACAAGAAGACAGGCGATGAGTTCAGAATATCTCGCAAATCCACGCACTCTATATTGTTGCTGTAAAGTATATTTGATGCGTGAAACGTGGAAAATGTTTTTTCAAGCATTTCCGATTCTGTAACCTCATGTCCACAAAATTTTAGCTGCGAGATTATTCGATACATCGCTGAATTATAATCACTGACTTTTTTAAAATCTTGGAATCTTAACATATTCCATTCATACGGGCGGTCGGAAGTATAACTTCCTTATATGTTCAAATCTTTCTTTCAATCCTTTCCACAGAGCCATGAGATTTTTCGATAAGATATTCACATTTAAACCTTCATCGAGATGTCGACGCAAAAATATATAGCTTTTGCTTTTTCTTGATGAGATATACCATTTTTTTAATGGTCTCGCTTAGACCCAATGACTCAAGATGCATTTCTACATCGAGAGTCCATGGCATATAATTTTTCCCGTGATGTCGAGCGCAACAAATTCGAGCTTTGTCAAATTTGACATGGTGGTACTAAAAAAATTACGATCATTTTATTAGTTAATGAATATTGCAATACAAAGTAATGGATAAACAACAAGTACAAGCATTTGTAAAAATAAGAAAACACACGAGGAGGATATTCTCCGATAAATACAAGACTCGTGAGTATGATAACCAAAATAATTAAAAATAACCTTGAGAAAGCCATCTTTTTTTCTTCGAAAAATTTGATAAGAATAATTTTTAGAGAAGAAGAGAAAGTTGGAGTGATGAATATGTTTGTGAGATCATATTTATAGGGCAAAAACTAGCCGTTTTGTTACCATTTATGACCGTTGGTGTACAAAAATAAAGTATGTATTTGTATAATTTTATGGTAATAATATGATATAATATTAGTCATGTTTAAATAATTATGTATATCATATCATATTATTATAATGATGTGTCATAAGTTATTTTGTTTAAAAACCTTATAGGCTTTTATACTTGTCGTATCCCTTACCGGGAGTGTGGGATGTCGTCTTAACATCTCCCAGGATTTATAACAAGTTTTTGAAAAATTTATTTTTATTATTTCTAATAATAACATTATATTATATATTAAATATATACACAATAAATAAAAACAGTAAAATAAATATATTACTTTTGTTACTTTTTCTTCTGTTTGGAGCTTGGAAAATATGGAGACTTTAGAGCTTCGTGCTGATAACGTGTTGTGAAAAGTAAAAATTTATGGTAAAAAGTAAAATCTCAAACTCTCAAAATTTACCAAACTACACACTTTATAATATTTTCTCTCTACTCAATTGTGAATTTCTTCACAAATGGTGAGGCTATTTATAGAATTTCTTTACAAATAATCAAAAATAAAATACATCATTACCTACATCATCACACACTAATTTTCAATATTTACAACTTTATTTTCAACGTTCAAATATTCAACGTTCAAATATTCAATACACATTTTAAATATATTTTTCAACATTTAATTATTATTTTCAACATTTTTGTCTATAAATTTTTCATTTTTAGTTTTTTTCCACCAAAGTAATGACAAGGCATCCCACGTGTCAAATAGAACTGTAAATTATTTAATCAAACATTCTCACTTATATTATTCAAATATACATCATTGTTTACAGTCTACACACCACACGATATTAACACTATCATACACAAAACATTCAGACAAGAGTCCCACCCTTGACATACTCGGTGTAAGCCAAAGCTATCAATCCTACCATTGCAAGCCTTCCATTCCAAAGCTCTGCATCAGATGTCATCAATCCCCGCGATTTCGAATCCGCGCTCACTCCTTTAAACAACGGCACAAGTGATGCCACGGATAGCAAAACAGTCGTCCCGAGAAACCACGGGATCCCTCCGTTTTGTATTTGCGAGAAGATATCCTGTCCTCTGGTTAATTCTACTGCGATGGCTGACACGAATCCGATCATGGCTAGACGACCGTTGATCCTCTCCGGGCCAGGCCCGTCAAAGGCCATTATGTTTGTAATCTTGGTGCTTTCCTGCATGCACGTAGATTGAGCTCACATGTGAATATATGAATAATGAATGTATTATGTATCGTATTAATTGTAACAACAAGAAATATTGTTTGGATTTGAATTAACCTCGGGTTGCGGCGGTGCAGGAGGTGTTGAAAACAACTTAGGAGGAATTGGAACTGCTGCTTTTTCTTTCTCTCCAGTGACATCACCATCCTGTTGAATCAAGAATTAATAAACTCCAATATTATTAATATATATATATTTACTTAAAAAATGTACATCATAAACTTTGCATAAGTAGTACTATAAGATCTGCGGATCACTTTTTTGTTATTTAACCACAATCATTCAATAGTTTCACATTATATATACCTCAGCCATGCTTCGAATTCTGAACTTTAAATCCCTATTAAAAAGTGACGCGCTCTTCAAAGGTACAAACTGGTTCAAACCAACTGTTCTTGAATTAAAACCAGCTCCACAGATCATTTGCATCCCCGTTGCTGCAGCTGCCATATTGTGTATTTAGTCTGAAAGAAAACTGAGAATTTTTCTACTTATTTTAATAATCAAAATAAGTTGTTTTGGTACAAAAGTCGTATCTGGTTTGAATATGGGAGTGTGTTGGGATTGTGGGTTTATTTATAGATGCAATATCCGAGCTTTTTGTGCGGAGAAATTGTGGGTATTTCTTGTTCCACGTAAAATTGTTATTATTCGCACAACACCGTATGAATATGAACTCATAGGCACCGCACAGGTTTCATTTCAGGATGTGTACGGCTATAAAATTCTAGTTGGGTCGGTGTATGAAATTATGTACGTAGATATAATTATTTCACACAAAATTCAAACTATGTGTAACCTTTCTCTGTAATAACATAATAAAATAATGGTGTCAAAATTAAAATGAGGATGTTGAGATCCAAAGGTCGTTATGAGGATTTTGGAATATGTTATGTTATGTGAGGCATTTTTATTTTGAGTCTATTTTTCGTCAAAGTCTTAATATTTTTTCAGACATATCGATTAGATGGGAAATAATATTTTTATCAACTGAGTTGTCTCATTTTGTGTTTAATAATTGGTCCATTAAGTATTCAAAGTTTAGTTTTAGCACGTAGTAAATTTGATTAGTTTTTTCTCTTAATCCTATTTTATCGAAGTGTTGTTATGGCATCAGAATTATTGATGTAACACTGAAATTTTTTACTTGTCTAGTGTCGCATCAGCAATTTATAGGAAAATAGTTGTAAATTAAATTTATTGCACCAAAATCTAATTTTGACGAGTTAATGGACTAAAATACGAAATTAAATGAGTTACCATACTAAAAGGTTATCTTTCCATCATCAGATCCATTGTGATAATGACAAATCTCATTATACTAATAAAAGTTAATTACAAATTTAACTTTAGTTATTAAATAGTTCTTTATTAAATTTCTGTAATGTGTATCCTATATTGTCCTTGTCTGATGACTAGTATAATTTCATTGATTATTTCGCATGTTCAATGATGTCATAGGTAGATAATTGCTGAAGTAGACGAACGTGAAGTAATAGGGTACCATTTTTCTATGCATTCTAACCGTAGTCGTATCCAAGAAATTAGCGAAGTCTTTGGCCGGTTCAATGAAGGAAAACCGGTCCGGAATTAGACCGATACCAAAGTAAAACAACGTATTTTATTTCATCGATTTCTTAAAGTGCAACAATAATAGCTCATATAACTTCATAGTTTACAATGATTGACGCAGTAAATGTTTTGTGTAATTTCACAGGTTTTGTATTTTGGTGAAGTAATTGATGCGAATGACTTCGTTGTTATGAAACTATGATGAAGTAAATATATTTTATACCTTCGCCATAGTTGTTATTTGTTGAAATATTTGGTATTTTGTTACTTCACAATTTACATTTATTGACGAAGTAGTCAATTTAAAAGACTGCATTTTTTTTGTATTATAATGAAGTATTTAATAAAGAACGACTTCACAATTATTGAGTTGTGGTGAAGTAAATTCTTTCTTTGACTTCGACAAAATTTTAATATGACGAATTATTTTGTTTTTTATTACTTCATCATTTAGTTTATTGTTGAATTAAATAATCTATTTTATTGCAACACAATTTTAATTTAACGAAGTAATTCTTGATCATCACCGCACTAATTTAATAAAGTAGTGAAGTAAAAACATATTTTTCACTTTATAAAAATAATTTAAGTAATATACAATAATACCACCATACACACACACATATAACTTAAAATATTCATTTGATTCATAAATTATCCATCTAAAAATGATGAAAATCCACGAATCCACAAGTTATCTACCAATCCACGAGTATATATCCACAAATACACCAGTATTATCCAAAAATATATACAAAAAGCCAAATGTGTATATCCACAAGTATATCCTAACATGCACAATGACAAACCAAAGATTTAGCACAACGCACAGGATCTATTTAAGCACCTACATAAGAGTAGACGAATTCGCTCCATTCACTCTTGCTTCATCATATTGAGATTGGTTGCACTATTTGTAACGCCCCAGATTCGAATACTGTCCTCACTGTACCAAGACGAGTCTTTACAGCGTGCTTATGTCCTCACTCACACGCACCATAGAAAACTTCCCAGGGGTCACCCATCCCAAAATTGCCTCAAGTCAAGCATGCTTAACTTTGGAGTTATTATGTGATGAGCTACCGAAAAAAAGATACACATTCTTGATATGAGTAGTACCAATCAAATCTTTTAAGCCCTCCTCAACTGCACAGTCTCATACCTGAACAGTTTCGGAATCCCTCTCCTTCCGATGTAAGATCGGTTCATTCATGTTCCTTCCGCCTAGAAGCCTGTCAGGAGCCGCTCATTGTCCGTGCAACCTCATAGCACCGGCGATCACCCCCCGCCCTCTTCGGCCCTAGGCCTCACATGCCCACCAGCTTCCGCTTGGTTCATCCTCGAACCACACCGTACTAGGAGAGGTCGGCTCTGATACCAACTGTAACTGTGATTAGGGCTGGCAAAAATCAGAAAATTCCCGACCCTTCCCGACTTTCGACCCGGGCCCGACCCGAAATTTTCCCAACCCGAATGGTCGGGATTTTTCCCCACCCGCTCAGAATCGGGAAAGGGATCGGGAATATAGGATATACCCGACGGGATTCTCAACCCGACCCGAATATATTAATAAATTTAAAGATTTAATTTTATTTGAAAAATAGACTAAAATACTAATTTTATTTATTGAATTAAAATATTTTTTAAAATTTAATAAATTTAATCTATACATAATATTATACTTATTTGGGTTTTTTATATATTTAAGATTTTATTAACTTATATGTATATATTCTTAAATTAGTTAGTCATATTAGTAGTTAGAGAACAAATGGAAAACGAAAAGAAATTTAAAAAAAAAATCAAGAATAGTATAGAATGTATCTTTGTCCACCCATCATTTGCTTTTAAGATATATGAAAAATATTGTTTCGCTTAGGTATATTTTAGTAATTTACTTCAAATACAATCATAATACTATATTTAGTAATTTACTTCAAATACAATCATAATACTAAAACGTTTTAGTAATTTTATATTTATATTAGGTATATTTACAATGACAAGCTACATTTGATTTTATCCGTCAAAAAAAAAAAGACATAAATGAATCTTATTAATTTGATTTGATTAAAAAAATATTAAATTTTATACTTAAAATATATATTTTAAAATATAAATCGGATCAAAATCTAGGTCATATTAAAAAGTGCAAATATTTAAAACATTCTTCAAATTTAATTTCTCATATCTAACAACAATAATAATAAAATGAAATGATGAAAATAAAAAATGAACAGAATGAATGACTCACTATTTTAATTTTCCATTAATGATTTATCTTAATTTCAATGTTAATGTGAAACTAGTAATATTTAAAATTGTAACTCATTTTTAAATTCATTTCAATCATGATATTAATTTCTCCTATTAAATAATGATTAAGATATTATTCTTGCACTAAAGAAAGTGAGAATTTTAAAATTATATCTTAATTCACCTCCTTCTAAATTACAGGAAAATTATATTATCTCTTGGGAAATTAAAATATATTGGTTATGTTTTTCAAATCTATCTTTATTTTATGTCAAATTATCCGAATAGATAATTGATTTCCCATGTGTTAAAATTATTGATTAGTCTTCAAATTAATCTCTAAAGCCTAATTACTACTTATTCATAAATTACCGTGACCTACCAAATTCCTAATCCCTCCCACAACCCACGTTTTAGGCACATTTTTATACATTCAATATTAAATAAATTACAATCTTCATTCTTTCTTCTTAGCTTATAAAGAAAGCATGTTTACAAATTGGTTTCTTTCTATTTAATATGAAATTATTATTTAAAAGTTGTAACTCATTTTCATAAATTCCTTTCAATGTGATAATAACTTCTCCTAATTAAATTATCAACCTTTCATGTCACTTTTGTGTATTATATAAATCCTCCCAACCCATTTTCATTTTTCTTACAAAGAGAGTGGAGAGATAAGCCATAAACCCTATATTTTATCACCATCAAATTTACCAAGTACTATTCCAAATCATTTCATTTTGTCAAATTGCCACCCCCAACTTATTCCTTTCCATACTAGTATCTTCTCATTCTTTTTATTAAATTAGAGTAGTGACATAAGGATTGAAGGACACTGAAAATAATCGTCTTTTATGTGGATACATCGGGTATTTTGTACTTGAGGATATTTAAGGAATTCTTTTATGAAATATAATTCTTAGGTTATGACATGAAGTTGATGATAGAAGATGATCAATAATAGTTTCCACTATATCAAGCTGAGATCGAGGTAAGTGGGCTTTTGCTATGTATTTCTTTGTAACTTAAACTTTGTATAAGTATTTCATGACATGCGTGTATGTGTGTCAAATCATTTTCGAAAAATGCTATTATATTTTATAAAATCTCGATCGATGAACGATATGTTCCTTCTATTTCTGATGTTCTTTGATTCCGCTGAATTCATTCAAAAATCCTGATAAGTGTTGTTTGATACATCTGATTCTGTGTTGCACTGTTATGATTCGAGTGGGATATAGAACGACGATTGTAAATTCTATATGGCCCCCCATCAGTGGGTATAAAATTGTGTTCTGTATGGCCCCCATCAGTGGGTATAAAACTGTGTTTTGGCCTCACCCCTTAGAGGACTAACATATGGGGGATAATTTGACCATGGAAAACGAGATGATTAACAGTGTTTTCGTTTGTTCTGATTTGTTCTGTTCTAAACTGTCTGATAATCTCTGTTTCGCATTAAGATTCCGATTCTGATCTGATATGATATACTACGTTTTGAAAATCAGTTTGCAATATGGGTTTTAAATTATATTTATATGTACTTGTGGCAATCGATCATCCCCCACTTGCTGAGTGTTTTCCAAAACACTCACCCATTATTTCCCTCCTCAGATAAGAATGAAAAGGAACTTGAAAAGGAAGAGCATACATAATCTTGGGCTGATGAAAAAGGAGACATTTAGAAGTGCTACTATTATTTGATTTTTGTTGTCTCTATGATGATAAGTTTTAGCTTCCGCTGATGTATTTGGTTATGTTTTGTACTTTGGGATGTAAGAACAAATTTCGTCATGAAATAATAAACTGGTTTTTGGTTAAATTTTACTATGAGGTTTGTTGTTTTGAATTTTATTTGAAAACAACGCCGATGCCGCTCTCCCAGGTTCGGAGCGTGACAATAACGCCCCAGATTCGACGATTGTCCTCACTATACAAAGACGAGTCTTTCCAGCGTGCTTATGTCCTCACTCACACGTACCCTAGGAAACTTCCCAGAGGGTCACCCATCCCAAAATTGCCCCAAGTCAAGCACACTTAACTTTGGAGTTCTTAAGTGATGAGCTACCGAAAAGAAGATGCACATTCTTGATATGAGTAGTACCATTCAAATCTTTTAAGCCCTCCTCAACTGTACAGTCTCATACCTGAACAGTTTCTCAATCCCTTTCCTTCCGATGTAAGATCGGTTCATTCATGTTCCCTCCGCCTAGAAGCCTCCCAGGAGCCGCTCATTGTCCGAGCAACCTCATAGCACCGGTGATGACCCCCCGCTTCTTCGGCCTCGGGCCTCACACTATTGGTTCTTGATTGATCATGCAGACTGAAATGTAAAAAGTAAGTACAAGATGCATTAGATTAATTAATAAGATCATTCATCCAAAAAAATGACAATATCTACAAATCCACAAAAATTTATTGTTTCTTCTCCGGTCCAGAGGGTACCTAGCAGAAATCTTCGGGTTTGAATTTAAGCTATTTATAGTTGATAAGATTCAAAGTAAAATATAAGGACAATAAAATCAAAATTTAAGTAGTGTACAAATGAAATAACTTTTACGACAGTGGGGATTTAAATGTTCTGCAAATGGTTATGCCATATTTAGAGGACAGTGTCATTTCCATGTGAACATTCTTACAAGGAGAAGTCAAAAGGTAAGAGAGGGGACGGCTACAGCTAAAGCATTTAAATGTAAAAAAACAAAGTTAATATCGAAAGTGACAAATTCTGTAAATTTATTTTGCTCACTTTTCTGCAATATGAAACAATTCCTTAACCCTAATCAACAGTAGACCCGATCACTCACTAATCATATATCATACACCACTGTCACAAATAAAGACCAAATCATATGCATATAAACAACAAAACTAGGCATATCATAAACAACAAAATAAAGGGCAAAACAAAAAAAAAAATATTTTAAGAAATAATTTAAATTGCATTTATCGCTACCAACAGAAAATAAATTACAAAATTTAATAAAACGATAACATAATGATTGCAGTTATTTAGGAAAAAACATATTCTGAATAAAAAATGTTTTGAAAAATTAAAAACACGTTCTTCATTAATATTATAAAATATAAATATAATATTAATGAGGATGATAATAGTAATAAAAAAAATGCAAAAAGAAAATAATAATAATATTAACAACAAAAAATATAATAATTAAAAGCATGTGATTTCCTCTTTTGCTCGATTAAAAAAATTATGTTTCTTTATTTTTGGATATTTTTAGTAAAATAAAAAAAATTATATCAACATCTTTTTAGATAAAAGGGTAAGGAAGAATCATGTTTATATTTTTGAAAGAATGACTGACATTATCAAATAATATCATTAACATTGGGGATTTGATTCATAAATTATCCATCTAAAAATGATGAAAATCCACGAATCCATAAGTATATATCCACAAATCCACAAGTATAACCCAAAAATATATCCACAAAACCAAATGTGAATATCCAAAAGTATTTCCTAACATACAATGACGAACCAAAGATTTATCCCAACGCACACAATCCATTTAAGCACCTACATAAGAGTAGACGAATTCGCTCCATTCACTTCTGACTTCATCATATTGAGATCGGTTGTAACATTGGTTCTTGATTGATCCTGCAAACTGAAATGTAAAAAATACAAGATGCATTAGATTAATAAGATCATTCATCCCAAAAAAATGACAATATCCACAAACCCACAAGAATTTATTGTTTCTTCTCCGGTCCAGAGGGTACCTAGCAGAAATCTTCGGGTTTGAATTTAAGCTATTTATAGTTGATAATATTACAAGTAAAATATAAGGACAATAATATCAAAATTTAAGTAGTGTACAAATGAAAAATCTTTTACAACAGTGAGGATTTAAATGTTTTGCAAATGTTTATGCCATATTTAGAGGACAATGTCGTTTTCACGTGAACATTCTTACAAGGAGAAGTCAAAAGGTGAGAGAGGGGACGGCTACAGCTAAAGCATTTAAATGTAAAAAAACAAAAACAAAAGCTAATATCGAAATTGACAAATTTTATAAACTTATTTTTGCTCACTTTTCTGCAATATGAAACAATTCCTTAACCCTAATCAACAGTAGACCCGATCACGCACTAATCATATATCATACACCCCACTGTCACAAATAAAGATCAAATCGTACGCATATAAACAACAAAACTAACATATCATAAACAACAAAATAAAGGGCAAAACAACATATCAATTATCATAAAATGCATATTGTCATATGCATATATATCCCAACGGAAACAAATTATCACAACCATTAATTCTAATAGCACAAATTCCAGAATTAATAATCATATAGATTTCATGTGCACATATCTCAATGGCAGCAATTTATCTCAATAATAAACCAGAGCATATCATAAAGAAGAAACTTACCATCTTCTCCAACTGTGGATTTTCATATTCAACTATCTCTTTCACGTACCTCATCACACAATATCCACATTCAACAGAACCGCTTTGTTTTTTATTACCCTATATAATGAAATTGAAAAGTTAATTCAACAATCACAATCCAAATAATAAGAACTATACATTCATGTCTTCATACATGGGCACAATTCCACACTCAATTGTTTAAAACATGACCTTTGAGAAATACCATTCGAGGTATTGTATATTTTTACCCCACTACATTTTAAAAGGTAAAAAATTAATTTTTTTTCATATTTATAAGTGAATGCATTCAAAATCAACCTAATCTACTATTTACTTGGTCACTATAGTTTTCCATCCATTCTCTCGGTTTCTGTTAGCCATAGAGTCAAATAAATATATCATATTTTTATTTTCATTGATGATAGTCAAGATCCAATGGTACCTGCAAAAATGAAAATACAGCATTGATTAGTATTAGTAGAAGTCATTAAATACGCCACCACGTGGAACATGGTGAATCATGATATTTGGACCTCTTTCTGATAATATTGTACCATACGCCACCACGTTTTCACGTTGTTTTACAGCTAGTTTACATTTTTTTCCCTTTTAAGAACAATAAGATACTTTATATATAAATGTATGACTGTGGAAAAAAATTCGACTTGATATCAAGAAATACAGAACCTTCATATTTGAAGTGTCGCATTCATAAACTTTTTTCACATCATCTGACAGTTTTGGGTCTTTGATGTATGAGCACTTGTTTGATGCTGCAGTCTCGGAAGTTCGATCATTGATGACGGGCATAAAACTAGCAAGTTGAGCCTTCAATTTCTCCAATTATGCCTTTAAACTCTTAGTCTTTTCCAATTGTTCTTTGAAGTTTTAGACCATAGCTTTTGGGACTGATTCCCTCTTCTTTCTTGGAGTTTTAAAGAAGACTTGAGGCTTTATAAAACCTCCCACTCCTCGAACCTTTCCATAGCGTTCTTGGCTTCCTAAGGCAGTGGTTAGCACATCATTCATTCCAGAAGATTTGAATACTCTTTTGACTTTTTTCAAACAAGTCATCCTACAATTACAGACATAACAATCAATCCAAAAACCACAGTTTTATTTATCTAGTCAATATAGAGATTGAATAAAACTAAACATTTACAATTTTTTCAGCGACTTATGATGTCTCCACATTTGTTATGTTGCCAGATTTGTTTTCCCAGGCTTTACGCCAAAGCATCGCTCTATCAACTTCTTCATCTTCAGCAATTATGTTTTTCTTTCTCTACCATTCCAAAATTTATCAGCTTAAGAACATGAAGAACTTGATGAAAATGACAAATAGAATGCTCTATAGCTTACCGATTCAGCCTCCAAGCCGATGTAACCCTTGCGAGACATTTTGTTGTGATATTTACAATGCATGGTCCTTTTTTTTTCGTGAGTAACCTACATCATTGTGTTCTTCAGTTAAGTATGAAAATTATTAATTCTTAAAGAAAACATGAAAATTCTTAAAGTACCTCCCATGATGGATCTAGTCTCTTAAAGAAAAAAATGAAAACTTTAAAGTACCTCCCATGATGGATCTAGTCTCGCATCCACAAATGGTTTCCAATATGCTATTGGGAGCTGATATTGACTTGGTGGAGAAATCAAATTTTCGGGATTTTTTCTATTAAGCCAAACAAAGCTGCTAGTCAATTTGTTTTTGAAATCTCGCCAATTTTGAGCTGTTGAACTCATCATAGCAGACTCCCTTTGTGGCGTTAGTTCGAAGACATTCTGCAACAAAAAATATTAGTTGGTACTATTTCATATCGTATATACATACATGTTCAAATTAAAATACATATATGTTCAAATTAATATTTACATAAAATTTCGAAAAAAATATGCATATGATGCCTAAGATTAAAATCAGCCTATTACTCTAATCAACCAAGATCATCAAAATAGCACGAAGTAGAAAAAAATATGTATTAAGGTAGCAAATTCTGAAATTACACATTATTGTATATGTAATCAATCCTTGATTAAAAATTCAAATGAACAACAAAATTTAATCTTGTACTTACCGAGATCCCTTCCCACACTTTTTGTTTTATGTTTTCTGGAACATTAGGTCAGGGCTTTATATTGTTTGGAACCATGGATCTAGCAATAGAGCCAATGTATGATTGTAAAGCACTTCCATTTGCATTGTATGTTGGCCTCCCTATGTCTTCGCAATCAATCTTCGTTTTTTTCCCCATCTTACAGGTGCAGTTAGTTTACCCATCAATATAGGTCACCTCTTCATTCTTCTGACATCTACAGGACGTTCTTGTTTATCAGTAAGTCCATGCAGCTCTGCATCAGTTACTCCAACCAGCCTATCATCATTTAATTCTTGTAGCTCCTCAAATTTTTTTTTTTCTCCTCATTTTTGTGACCCATTATGATCTCCGCTACATAAGAACAAGAATGAAACCAATATTAAAATCTACACAATAACATGGATAATTAAAATATCACAACATAACATAAATAAATAATAATAATAACAAAAATATAAACTTGACATAAATAATAACAATAAGACAATATATATATATATATATATATATATATATATATATATATATATATATATAAACATTACATAAATATAACAATAAAAAACATGACAAAAGTGCATAACATAATTTTTAAAGTAGATAACATGTCTTTTCTTGTCCCTAAATAAACATGACATAAAAGTACAAATCATCATTTTTCTTGTTCGTTTCCCAGACACCCTCGTTTTCTGATTTAAAGTAGCTTTCATGAACAGGAATACAATGAGTATCAACATCATCAATTGGTCTAGACTCAAGAATAGTACTAGTCCAACCATCATCATCTCTCTCATTACATCTATTTGGCACTGGGAGCACAATAGACCATCTTTTTTAATGGGTCGTCAATATAAAAGAATTGATTGACTTGACTTGCAAGGAAAATTCATCATTCTTGTGCCCTCGTTTGTTCATATTGACCAAGGTAAAACCACATTCATCATTGTTGATTACTCCTTTGTCGTTTGAAACCGACGCACACCTGAAAAGATGAACTTGAAATTGATGATAGTCTAATTCTCATATTTCTTCAATCACTCCATAGAAAGACACATCAGCCATTAGAGGATTCTTATCTTTGGCACTACAGACAAGCATGGTGCTGGCAACTAGAGAAACCCCATTGTTTTGGCAAACTCTCTCACCATCCCGCGCCTTTGTTTGGTATAATTACCATTTATCACATAACTACTATACTTAATGACATTCGCACGTGGTCCATGAGCCACCCATGTCAATGTCGATGTTGTTCCACCATTGTATCTGTCTATTTCACTGACATGCATTCGATTTGAATAGGGTGATTAAAATAGTAGTTACAACTCGTTCAGTGCAAAATGCATGAAAAAGATTTTTGCATCCACCTAACCTTTGCACGAAACCAGTCAATGAACCTCTTATTGTGAGCATCTTGTATCCATCTTTCATATGTTTTTTTTTCCGAAAACATTGACTTCAAGAAGGTTTTAGGTTCACTATGGAAATATTTATATATAAATTTTTGTCAGACACTAGATATTGACAATTACAGTGTGCAAAATAATAAATTAACGCGGTACACTTACATTATGTAGTAGATACTTCTTCCGTATTTTTCAGCACAGTCAAATGTGCTTTTTGTAGATCAACTTATTGCACTATAATTGGTGATTTGCATGCTAAGAATCCAGGAACGTTTGTTTTGGGGTCTCGATTTGATTGAGGGACAACAACATGATCAAGATCATTGACATATTCCGAACAAAACTCAATTGCTTCTTCGGCTGAATATCTCTGAACAATGCAACCTTCGGAATGTTTTTGACTGCCTACATAAATCTTAAGCACTTTCATGCATCTTTCGAACGGATACATATACCGGAAATAAATTGGTCCGCATAATCCGACTTCTCGAACAAGATGGACTGTTAAGTGAAGCATGACATCGAAGATAGAAAGCCGGAAAATACTGCTCTAATAAGCATAGCGTAACAACCAAGTCAAATTGCAGCTTATCTAACTTGGCTACATCTATAACCTTGTAACAAATATCTTTGAAGAATGAGCATAATCTTATGATGGCATATCTAACATGTTTTGGTAGTGCATCACGGATGAGTATTGGTAGGAAATGCTGCATTAGAACATGACAATTATGAGATTTCAAGTCTGTCAACTTCAGCTCAGACATGCACACAAGATTCTTCATGTTCGATCAGAAACCTTCAGGAACATTTATATCCATTAACGACTGACTGACTTGTAACATTTTTTTGTGAATGAGCATGCGGCAGGAGGAAGATATGTTCTTTTTTCACCAAATTTAGGGGCCAATTCAGGCCCAACTCCTATTTGAACCATGTCCAACCTAGCTGCCACATTGTCCTTAGTTTTTCCTTTAACATTCATCAAAGTATTAATGAGGGATTCGAAGACATTTTTCTCAATGTGCATCACATCGAGACAATTCCTACCAGGCGAGTATTTCCAATAAGGAAGATTGAAAAAAAGTGACTTCTTTTTCCAACATTTTCTGAAATATGTTGCTCCGAAATCTTTTTCTTCTATACTATCTTCCACATTATTCCCCTTTGCATTCATTTTATTTTTACCTTTTTAGCACTAATCTTCTTTCCAAACTCACACCTTATGTCTGAAATCTTGCCAAACAAGGTAACTCCAGATAATGGTGTAGATGCTTCTCCATGTTTTTCCATGTCATTGAACTCATTATTTTGCCTCCGATAAGGATGAAACCATGGTAGGAATCGTCTATGACAAACAAATGACATTTTCTTCCCATTTTCCAAATGCTTTGCATAAGTATTCTCCACATACTGGACATACATAATAACCATGTGTAGTACATCCACTAAGGTTACCATAGGCAGGAAAGTCATTGATGGTCCATAATAAGACTGCTTTAAGAGTGAAAAATTGTCTTCGGTAAGCATCATATACGCCATCAACTCCTTCCCACAATCGTTGCAAATCTTCAATTAGCACCTCGAGATTACATCTATATCATTTCCTGGCTGTTTAAGCCTTGAAATGAGCATGGTTAGCATGATGAATTTCCTCTTCATACACATATTTGGAGGCAGTTTATAGGTGGCCAACATGATTGGCCAGCAACTGTACCGACTACTAAGGTTGCTATAAAGATTAATGCCATCAGCTGCAAGTGCTAAAGATTTCTTGGCTCACTTCCAAATCGGGCCACATATGATCCACCAACTTCCAAGATGGTGAATCAGATGGATGACGTAACTGACCAGCAAATCATGTGGTTTCTGCATGCCACGTTAAATTTTTTGAGGTCTCTAAAGATTTAAACATGCGCTTAAATCTTGGTATGGGAGGGAAATACCACATCACCTTAGCATGAACAACTTTCTTCTCAACGTTCTTTTTGGTTAGCTTCCACCTCGGCAATCCACATTTAGGGCAACTTACATAGTCTATATATTGCTTCCTATAAAGGATGCAATCATTGGAACGAGCATGAATCTTTTCATGACTCAACGCCAAACAACTCAATGTCTTTTTTACATCATACATTTTGGATGGCAGATTGTGATTATCTGGCAACATATCCCCAAAATCCATTAGTAGATCTGAAAATAGAGCATCACTCATCCCATGCCTTGCTTTGGTATTGTACAGTTTCACAAATGCACTCAAATTTGTGTAACGTTTACATCCACTGTACAACGGTTTCTCTGCTTCCTCCAAAAATTTCATTAACGCTTCTGGATTTTCTGTATAATTATCATATGCTGCCTCACACATATTAGCGGTTTCAAAGTCGTCATGATAATTATCAATTGGCTCTTGGTTGGTACTCAATTACAATCACTCCCCCAAATTCTATAGAGGCTCCCTTATCCTATTTTGGACCCCTTTTCCAGAAGTGGCCCTGTCCTTACCTTTTTGTACGTAGATTTAAGGATGTAAATGAACCAAGCCGCTCGTGAGTTATTCGAAGCTCGAATCGATAAAAGCTCATTTAATAATGTTCGTTAAGATAAACGAACCAAGTTCAAACTTTACAATGCGGCTCGTTAGCTCATGAACATGTTCGTTGATAGGCTCATGAGTCAGTTCATAGATAAAAAAAATAGTTTTGATATTTGATTTATAGATTTTACATTTTACTTATGAAAATATAGAAAAATCGATTAAAGTTATTTATTAGAATAAAATTACAAATTTTAATAAGAAAATTATATTTTTCTCTAAATATTAATTTAATTTTCAATTAATTTAATAAATATTTAAATTTATATTTATTAAGTTTGCTTAGGCTCGATAAAATCTCAAATAAGCTTATGAATCATGAATATATTCATTAAATAAAGTTCGAGCTCAGATCGATTATAAACGAGTCAAACTAAAACATTCAATAGTTCGACTCAATCACATCCATGCCTGGATTCATAGGCACCACACATGTTTTCTTTTCAAGGTTTCGAGAGCATTCATTCAAGCTAAAGGATGCGTAAGGACACAAATTTCTAGTCCTTTGGAAAATTATATTGCTCTAAAATCGGCCTAGGCACACTATGCGGCAACCGACCGCCTAGAAAAAGCTAGTCAGCTTGTTTCCTAGGAAGTGTCAGGCGATCCTAGGCGGCTTTAGGCAGGCTTTTATTTTAAAAAAAAATTGGCCTTCTAATTTAAAATTAAAAATCCAATTAAAAATGAAATGTAATGTTTTATAGGTTCTAAACAAAGTCTAACAAGAAATGTGATTTGTTGGTTTGTCCTAATTATCTAACTTCATCTTCATATGCGATCTAGAGTGAGAAAACTTCACGAAGATGATTTTGCATCTGAAAAAATGGAGGATCACAATGATAATATTGAGTTAATTTAAACAATGATTTAATATTATAAAATAAGAAATTGCATCTTATTTTTTTATTAAGTCATGTTATCTCCACCTATATCAATCAATGATTTAATAGCTTAAAATAAAATAAAATTTAAAAAAATTTAGAGATATTAATATAAATGTCACTAAATATTATGAAAACTAATTTAAAAAACCGCTTCGGCGGCCGCCTAGGCGGCTAGGTGCTAGGCGATAGGTAGCCGCTCGTTTACCGTTTTTTAAAATACTGAAAAATTATAAATGAAATTTCAATTTTTTGGTAAATTGTTGGGGATCGATTTAGAGTTTGGGGAGGGGGTGTGAGTGAATAAACTCGTTCCTTTCTTTGATGTTTTTGCAAAGGTGCTAGAATCCTGCAGATCACAATAACTTGTGCGGAAACGATCTGATGGTTTAAGGTGAAAATAATAAAACAGTAGGCAGTTGACAGTAGTTGTTTCTGGAAGTTCGAAGATGAAATCTTCTACTTCTCCCCTTCTTCTGTTTCCAAAAGGTATCACTAAAAGACTTTGGTTTTTAGAGTACAACTCTTGTACACACCCACTTCACTAGGACTTACCCTTCGCCTACCGAAACTCTTAGTTTCACAACACAATATAATGAATATAACAAGGTTCTGGAAAAGACTTTTTTCCATATTACAAACTCTTCTCAATAAGATGTAATAAGGTGAATAGCTTGTGAAGAGATAAAGAAACAGCAGCACGAGACGATCTCAGAAGATCAGATATCTGCTATAAAGTGTGTGCTGCTTTTCTGTATATTGAGCTTGAAGATAAAGAGTAATTCTTGATTGCTCAAAACAACGTTGGAATGATAGACAGATAATGTGTTCCTTGTTTATAATAATCGTTGTTTTCTATATTGGATTGATCATTTAATATATGAAACATTGAATCCAACGTCTATAAACAAAACAGTTTCTTTGACTCTGGGTGAATCAGCTTTATCACCGAAAAAAAGTCCTGTAGAAAGCTTCAGAATAATCAATCTTTGTTTTATACCAAAAAAAGTAAAGCGTGTTAAATGTCTCCGTAAAGCATTAAATGGTGCAATTAATACTAGCACTAAGTAAGGTAACGGTAACATTAAGACTTGTAACGATCAAATGAAAGACGTTAAGTTTTGCTTCTGCTTAGGCTACATTCTGCTTCTGCTTAGGCTACATTCTGCTTCAGTTTTTGCTAACCGTTAAGTTTAGCTAAGAAATACTCGATAAGTACTACTTCTGTTTTAGCGATACGAGTGCTTCTGCTATTTATATTTTCCTCTGTTTTTACTATCATCACCTACTTTTGACTCTCATCACCACAATTAAAGTAAGTCTAACATAAATAATAATTTTGCTACTGAGTTCACCATATTCAGAATAAGAAAATCTAATCGTTTGTGTAGGATTAATAGAATTTAATTAAATTGTTATATGTATAAATTATGATTTTTATGTTGTTTAACCTTATTAAATATTTATAAAAAATTTGAAAAATAAATTTAAACCATTTTCCATTTTTTCATGCAACTATAGTATTTTATGGTGCCCAATTGATTGTTTTTGTCCTTTTGTTGGGGCGAACATGCTTTTTTTTTTTTTGGTCTCCGATCTTTCCAATATGTCTATTTCTAGTGTCCAATTGATTTTTTTTGTCCTCTTGTTGGGGTAGACATGTTCCTCTTGTCGTTATTGTATTAACTTGAGTCTTTCCAACTTGTTTATATCCTCACTCACACGATCATGAGAAACTTCACAAGGGTTACCTATCTTAGAATTGCCCCAAATCAAACATTTTTAGTTTTGGAGATCATATGTGATGAACTATTTTCATTGTATCAACACGAATCTTTCCAGTATGTTTATGTCATCACTCCTAGAATTGTCTCAAGTCAAACATTCTTTGAAGTTCTTATGTGATGAACTCTTGAAACTAAAATGTATCTTGATGATATAAATATTACTAATAAACTATTTTGAACTATACAGCCTGATACTTGCACAGTCTACACTCTCATACATGCACGGTTTTGGAATCTCATCATTGTTGGACGAGGTATACCCCTATTTAATTTGTTTAACAACATTGTTTTTATTCAATTAAAACATTTATTTAAAAAGGGTCAAATAGAAATTTTTTTTATAAAAATTATTTTTTAAATGCTTTTTAATATGTGAACAGACAAACCTAAATCAGTGTAAATCGTCAAATTTATTTTTTGTGTAATAACTAATAAATTGATATTTTTAATTTATTAATTCATTTCTACTGATATATAATATTATTGTTACTAAACCAAACATTTTTAACATGTTGACATTAGCACTCAACAAAAAAAAAGAAAAAAGAAAATAAAGATCAACTTATTGAGTTAAGATAAAATTTTAGCGATGTTCCATTCAAAAGCATGGCTTTTCTGAATGTTTATCGAATAATTCCATTCACATATTTCTGAATGTTTATCGAATAATATCATTAACATTGGGAAAGTTTTTCTGAATGTACCGAGGAAATTATATTTTAATAAACTGACACATTTTCGTTTTCGGTCTTTTTTGTTGTGAAAAGTAAAAATTTATGGTAAAAAGTAAAAATCTCAAACTCTCAAAATTTACCAAACTACACACTTTATAATATTTTTCTCTCTACTCAATTGTGAATTTCTTCACAAATGGTGAGGCTATTTATAGAATTTCTTTAAATAATCCAAAAATAAAATACATCATTACCTACATCATCACACACTAATTTTCAATATTTACAACTCTTATTTTCAACATTCAAATATTCAATACACACATTTTAATATTATTTTTCAACATTTAATATATTATTCAACACTCCCCCTTGTGATGATGATATGATACGAAGATGTCTTCATACCTGCCTCGTTAAAAACCTTACTAGGAAAAACTCATTGGGATAAAAATCATAGTAAGGGAAAAAGAGTGCAGTCACGTAAGCTTCCCTCATGTTGACACGAACAATTCTTCACAAATTTCGTAGATTGCGCATCCCAATATTATATATGTGCTTTCTGAATATTGACGTAGGAAGTGCCTTTGTGAAGAGATACTGATGAGTTTCACTTGATTGAATGTGACGAACATCAATACATTTATTTTTCTACTAGCTCTTTGGTGAATGCGAAGAACTTAGGAGGAATATGTTTAGTCTGTCGCTTTTTATGTATCCCTCTTTCATTTGAGCAACACATGCAGCATTATCTTCATATAGTATCACAGGCTTCTCGTCGAATGATAATCCGCATGAGATTTGGATATGTGGGTCATTGATTTTACCACACACATTCACGGCTTGCTTCATATAGTGCAATAATCTCGGCATGTTTGATGAAGTTGTTACGAGTGGTTGTTTCTGTGAACGCCAAGAAATTGCAGTGCCTCCACGAGTAAATACATATCCAGTTGAGACGTGCCTTGTGTGGATCAGATAAGTATCCAGCATCAACATAAACCAATTATACTGGATTAGCATCTTGTGAATATAAAAGTCCCAAGTCTGTCGTTCCTCGTAGTTACGGAATATATGTTTAATTCCGTTCCAGTGTCTCTTTGTTGGATATGTGCTAAATCTTGCCAACAATTTACGGCAAAAGATATATCAGGCCTTGTACAATTTGTAAGATACATAAGGGCACCGATAGCACTTAGATATGGTACTTCTGGACCAAGAATATCTTATCATCTTCACATGGACGGAATGATCATTTTCTATGTTTAATGTATCTAACAACCATTGGAGTACTTAAAGGATTAATTTATCCATATTAAACGTTTAAAGATCTTTTCTGTATAATTTGTCTGGTGAACAAATATTCCCCCCCCCCACATTTTTTTTGTTCAATTTGTAAACCCAGACAATACTTGGTTTTTCCAAGATCCTTCATTTCAAATTCTTCCTTCAAGTATGACACAACTTCTTGAATTTCCTTATTTGTTCCAATGATGTTTAAATCATCAACATATACAGCAATATTACGCATCCGGATGTTGTTTTCTTAATGAAACACAAGGGCATATTGAATTATTTACATATCTCTTTTCATCAGTGATCACTTAGCCGATTATATCACATTCGGCCGGATTGCTTTAACCCATATAACGATCTTTGTAATTTCACATAATAACATTCTCTGGGTTTTGAACTTTGTGCTTCAGCATCTTAAATCCTTCAGGGATTTTCATATATATATTACTATCGAGTGATCCATTTAAGTAAGCTGTAACAACATCCATAAGACGCATTTCTAAATTTTCAGATACCGCCAAGCTAATCAAATACCGAAACGTAATTGCATCCATCACGGGAGAATACGTTTCTTCATAATCAATTCCAGACCTTTGAGAAAAACCTTGTGCAACAAGTTGAGCTTTATATCTTACTATTTCATTTTTCTCATTTCGCTTTCGAATAAAAACCCATTTGTATCCAACAGGTTTTACACCTTCAGGTGTAAGGACTATAGGTCCAAAAACATTACGTTTATTTAACGAATCCAATTCAACCTGGATGGCTTCTTTCCATTTTATCCAATCATGCCGATTTTTACATTCACCAAAAGATTTTGGTTCGTAATCTTCATTATCATTTATGATGTCGATTGCCACATTATAAAAAAATATATCATCAATTTCTTCTATATCTTTTCGGTTCCATATTTTTCCAGTATTAATATAATTGATAGAGATTTCATGATTCTCGTCAGTTTGTGGTTCTGACAGAACATTTTCATCATCATGTGTTTCTTCAGGAACATCATTCTCTATTTTGTGATCATCAAGTGTTTCTTCAGGAACATCATTCTTTATTTTGTGATCATCGTGTTTCTCTATGAATTTTTTTTTCGAAGATTTTTATCCTTGGAACCGACTGGCCTTCCACGCTTCAAGCGTTTAATGACATCATGAGTATTTTCAATTTGTTTCTTCGGAATTTCAATTCAAGCAGGGGCATTTGCAGCATGTATATATGATTTAGTTACCCCTTTTGTGTCTGCAAATGCATCTGGTATTTGATTTGCTATTATTTGCCAGTGCAAAATTTGCTGTACATCTTTTTCACATTGTTTTGTTCTTGGATCCAGATGTAACAATGATGATACATACCATGTAATTTCTTTTCGTATGTTTTTGTTCTCCCGCTAACATTGGAAAGATTTCCTCATTAAAATGACAATCAGCAAAACGTGCTGTGAACACATCGCCTGTCTGAGGTTCAAGATATCGAATGATTGATGGACTATCATAACCGATATAAATTCCAACCTTTCTCTGAGGTCCCATTTTCTTTCGTTGCGGTGGTGCAATAGGCACATAAACCATACATCCAAAAATTCTCAGATGAGAAATGTCTGGTTCTTTACCAAATGCAAGCTGCAATGGGGAGTATTTATGATATGCACTTGGTCTGATGCGAATTAATGAAGCAGCATGTAAAATTGCATGTCCCCATATAGAAATAGGGAGCTTTGTTTTCATAATCATTGGTCTAGCAATCATTTGCAGACGTTTAATCAATGATTCAGCCAATCCATTCTGTGTATGTACATGAGCAACAGGATGCTCAACAATGATTCCCATAGACATACAATAATCATTGAAAGTCTGGGAAGTAAAATTCACCAGCATTATCAAGTCTAATTTCTAGATTGTATAATCGGAAAATTGATTCCTCAATTTTATTATTTGAGCAAGTAATCTTGCAAATGCAACATTTCGAGTTGACAATAAACATACATGTGACCATCTGCTGGAGGCATCAATTAATACCATAAAGTATCTGAATGGTCCACGTGGTTGATGGATTGGTCCACAAATATCACCCTGAATACGTTCAAGAAACATTGGTGATTCAGTTTGGATTTTGGCTGGCGATGGTCTTATAATAAGTTTTCCAAGAGAACATGTTTTACATTGAAACTTATTATTCTGAAAGATCTTCTGGTCTTTCAGTGGATGACCATGTGTATTTTCTATAATTCTTCGCATCATTGTTGAACCAGGATGTCCTAATCGATCATGCCAATTGGTTAATATTGAAGAATTATCTACCACCAGGTTTGATTCAATGGGACTTATATGTGTATAATGCAATCCAGTAGGGAGCATTGGTAGTTTTTCAATCACATATTTCTTTCCTGATTTATATGTGATAAGACACATATATTTCTCATTCCCTTCATTCATTGTTTGAGTATCATACCCATGGGAATATATATCATTAAAACCCAACAAATTTCTTTTCGATTGTGGTGAATATAAAGCATCATTGATCAAAAATTTTGTACCATTAGGTAACAAAAATTGTGCTTTACCACATCCTTCAATCAAGTCTACAGGACCTGATATTGTATTCACCGTTGTTTTTGTTGGTTTTAGTTCCAAGAAATATCTTTTATCTCGGAGGATAGTGTGCGTTGTACCACTATCGGGTATGCAAACTTCAGCTTTACTCATAGCATTTTCCATATTGAACTTCAAAAAAAAATATGCAATGAAATAAGATTACTGACAATACATATGTAAATATAACACATATCATAATTGTACAATAAAACATTATTATATGAATACATGAAAATAAATTATTGTACATTTATATTCTACCATTATATTGTTCATTTTCAGAGAAATCATTGAGAAAATCTGTAGCATCAATATTGTTTATTTCTATCCCACCAACATATTGATCATTTCCAGAGAAATCATTCATAAAATCAGCAGCATCAAAATGAGTTGAATTACTCAAACGGTCACTTCGTTCAGTGAAGTTGGTCTCTTTTTCTTTCCCCTTTATCGATTCTTTATAGAGCTTGCAAAGGTGCTCATGGGCTCGACAAATACGAGATCAATGTCCTGGAGTGCCGCATCTGAAACAAGAACTTTCAAATTTTTTCGAGTGATTTTCATTAACACTCATGTTCTCATGATGCCTTTTCTGTGGATGGTTCGTGACGCCCTTTTGAGATGAGTTATAAAAATAGCTATCTCTATTGTTTTCAAAACCACGGCCTCGACCACGACCACGGCCAATTCCACGTCCACGACCACGACCACGTCCTCGACCTCGACCAAAACCTTGTCTTTGAATTTGATTTTGGTTTCCAGGTTTAAATTCATTTTTACTCACAGCATTTACTTCTGGAAATGCTGTTGATCCAGTGGGTCGGGACTGATGATTTCTCATTAATAGCTCATTGTTCTTTTCCGCCACAAGAAGACAGGCGATGAGTTCAGAATATCTCGCAAATCCATGCACTCTATATTGTTGCTGTAAAGTTATATTTGATGCGTGAAACGTGGAAAATGTTTTTTCAAGCATTTCCGATTCTGTAACCTCATGTCCACAAAATTTTAGCTGCGAGATTATTCGATACATCGCTGAATTATAATCACTGACTTTCTTAAAATCTTGGAATCTTAACATATTCCATTTATTACGGGCGGTCGGAAGTATAACTTCCCTTATATGTTCAAATCTTTCTTTCAATCCTTTCCACAGAGCCATGAGATCTTTTTCGATAAGATATTCACATTTTAAACCTTCATCGAGATGTCGAAGCAAAAATATTATAGCTTTTGCTTTTTCTTGTGATGAAGATATACCATTTTCTTTAATGGTCTCGCTTAGACCCAATGACTCAATATGCATTTCTACATCGAGAGTCCATGGCATATAATTTTTTCCCGTGATGTCGAGCGCAACAAATTCGAGCTTTGTCAAATTTGACATGGTGGTACTAAAAAAAATTACGATTCATTTTATTAGTTAATGAATATTGCAATACAAAGTAATGGATAAACAACAAATACAAGCATTCGTAAAAATAAGAAAACACACGAGGAGGATATTCTCCAATAAATACAAGACTCGTGAGTATGATAACCAAAATAATTCAAAATAACCTTGAGAAAGTCATCTTCTTTTTTCTTCGAAAAATTTGATAAAGAATAATTTTTAGAGAAGAAGAGAAAGTTGGAGTGATTGAATATGTTTGTGAGATCATATTTATAGGGCAAAAACTAGCCGTTTTGTTACCATTTATGATCGTTGGTGTACAAAAAATAAAGGTATGTATTTGTATAATTTTATGTTAATAATATGATGTATATAATATTAGTCATGTTTAAATAATTATGTTTATCATATCATATTATTATAATGATGTGTCATAAGTTATTTTGTTTAAAAACCTTATAGGCTTTTATACTTGTCGTATCCCTTACCGGGAGTGTGGGATGTCGTCTTAACATTCTCCCAGGATTTGTAACAAGTTTTTGAAAAATTTATTTTTATTATTTCTAATAATAACATTATATTATATATTAAATATATACACAATAAATAAAAAATAGTAAAATAAATATTATTACTTTTGTTACATTTTTCTTCTGTTTTGGAGCTTGGAAAAATATGGAGAACTTTCAGAGCTTCGTGCTGATAACGTGTTGTGAAAAGGTAAAAATTTATGATAAAAAGTAAAAATCTCAAACTCTCAAAATTTACCAAACTACACACTTTATAATATTTTTCTCTCTACTCAATTGTGAATTTCTTCACAAATGGTGAGGCTATTTATAGAATTTCTTTACAAATAATCCAAAAATAAAATACATCATTACCTACATCATCACACACTAATTTTCAATATTTACAACTCTTATTTTCAACATTCAAATATTAAACGTTCAAATATTCAATACACACATTTTAAATATTATTTTTCAACATTTAATATATTATTTTCAACATTTTTGTCTATAAATTTTTCATTTTTAGTTTTTTTCCACCAAAGTAATGACAAGGCATCCCACGTGTCAAATAGAACTGTAAATTATTTAATCAAACATTCTCACTTATATTATTCAAATATACATCATTGTTTACGGTCTACACACCACACGATATTAACACTATCATACACAAAACATTCAGACAAGAGTCCCACCCTTGACATACTCGGTGTAAGCCAAAGCTATCAATCCTACCATTGCAAGCCTTCCATTCCAAAGCTCTGCATCAGATGTCATCAATCCCCGCGATTTCGAATCCGCGCTCACTCCTTTAAACAACGGCACAAGTGATGCCACGGATAGCAAAACAGTCGTCCCGAGAAACCACGGGATCCCTCCGTTTTGTATTTGCGAGAAGATATCCTGTCCTCTGGTTAATTCTACTGCGATGGCTGACACGAATCCGATCATGGCTAGACGACCGTTGATCCTCTCCGGGCCAGGCCCGTCAAAGGCCATTATGTTTGTAATCTTGGTGCTTTCCTGCATGCACGTAGATTGAGCTCACATGTGAATATATGAATAATGAATGTATTATGTATCGTATTAATTGTAACAACAAGAAATATTGTTTGGATTTGAATTAACCTCGGGTTGCGGCGGTGCAGGAGGTGTTGAAAACAACTTAGGAGGAATTGGAACTGCTGCTTTTTCTTTCTCTCCAGTGACATCATCACCATCCTGTTGAATCAAGAATTAATAAACTCCAATATTATTAATTAATATATATTATTTACTTAAAAAATGTACATCATAAACTTTGCATAAGTAGTACTATAAGATCTGCGGATCACTTTTTTTGTTATTTAACCACAATCATTCAATAGTTTCACATTATATATATACCTCAGCCATGCTTCGAATTCTGAACTTTAAATCCCTATTAAAAAGTGACGCGCTCTTCAAAGGTACAAACTGGTTCAAACCAACTGTTCTTGAATTAAAACCAGCTCCACAGATCATTTGCATCCCCGTTGCTGCAGCTGCCATATTGTGTATTTAGTCTGAAAGAAAACTGAGAATTTTTCTACTTATTTTAATAATCAAAATAAGTTGTTTTGGTACAAAAGTCGTATCTGGTTTGAATATGGGAGTGTGTTGGGATTGTGGGTTTATTTATAGATGCAATATCCGAGCTTTTTGTGCGGAGAAATTGTGGGTATTTCTTGTTCCACGTAAAATTGTTATTATTCGCACAACACCGTATGAATATGGACTCATAGGCACCGCACAGGTTTCATTTCAGGATGTGTACGGCTATAAAATTCTAGTTGGGTCGGTGTATGAAATTATGTACGTAGATATAATTATTTCACACAAAATTCAAACTATGTGTAACCTTTCTCTGTAATAACATAATAAAATAATGGTGTCAAAATTAAAATGAGGATGTTGAGATCCAAAGGTCGTTATGAGGATTTTGGAATATGTTATGTTATGTGAGGCATTTTTATTTTGAGTCTATTTTTCGTCAAAGTCTTAATATTTTTTCAGACATATCGATTAGATGGGAAAATAATATTTTTATCAACTGAGTTGTCTCATTTTGTGTTTAATAATTGGTCCATTAAGTATTCAAAGTTTAGTTTTAGCACGTAGTAAATTTGATTAGTTTTTTCTCTTAATCCTATTTTATCGAAGTGTTGTTATGGCACCAGAATTATTGATGTAACACTGAAATTTCTTACTTGTCTAGTGTCGCATCAGCAATTTATAGGAAAATAGTTGTAAATTAAATTTATTGCACCAAATCTAATTTTGACGAGTTAATGGACTAAAATACGAAATTAAATGAGTTACCATACTAAAAGGTTATCTTTCCATCATCAGATCCATTGTGATAATGACAAATCTCATTATACTAATAAAGTTAATTACAAATTTAACTTTAGTTATTAAATAGTTCTTTATTAAATTTCTGTAATGTGTATCCTATATTGTCCTTGTCTGATGACTAGTATAATTTCATTGATTATTTCGCATGTTCAATGATGTCATAGGTAGATAATTGCTGAAGTAGACGAACGTGAAGTAATAGGGTACCATTTTTCTATGCATTCTAACCGTAGTCGTATCCAAGAAATTAGCGAAGTCTTTGGCCGGTTCAATGAAGGAAACCGGTCCGGAATTAGGACCGATACCAAAGTAAAACAACGTATTTTATTTCATCGATTTCTTAAAGTGCAACAATAATAGCTCATATATAACTTCATAGTTTACAATGATTGACGCAGTAAATGTTTTGTGTAATTTCACAGGTTTTGTATTTTGGTGAAGTAATTGATGCGAATGACTTCGTTGTTATGAAACTATGATGAAGTAAATATATTTTATACCTTCGCCATAGTTGTTATTTGTTGAAATATTTGGTATTTTGTTACTTCACAATTTACATTTATTGACGAAGTAGTCAATTTAAAAGACTGCATTTTTTTTGTATTATAATGAAGTATTTAATAAAGAACGACTTCACAATTATTGAGTTGTGGTGAAGTAAATTCTTTCTTTGACTTCGACAAAATTTTAATATGACGAATTATTTTGTTTTTTATTACTTCATCATTTAGTTTATTGTTGAATTAAATAATCATATTTTATTGCAACACAATTTTAATTTAACGAAGTAATTCTTGATCATCACCGCACTAATTTAATAAAGTAGTGAAGTAAAAACATATTTTTCACTTTATAAAAATAATTTAAGTAATATACAATAATACCACCATACACACACACATATAACTTAAAATATTCATTTGATTCATAAATTATCCATCTAAAAATGATGAAAATCCATGAATCCACAAGTATATCTACCAATCCACGAGTATATATCCACAAATACACCAGTATTATCCAAAAATATATACAAAAAGCCAAATGTGTATATCCACAAGTATATCCTAACATGCACAATGACAAACCAAAGATTTAGCACAACGCACAGGATCTATTTAAGCACCTACATAAGAGTAGACGAATTCGCTCCATTCACTTCTTGCTTCATCATATTGAGATTGGTTGCACTATTTGTAACGCCCCAGATTCGAATACTGTCCTCACTGTACCAAGACGAGTCTTTACAGCGTGCTTATGTCCTCACTCACACGCACCATAGAAAACTTCCCAGGGGTCACCCATCCCAAAATTGCCTCAAGTCAAGCATGCTTAACTTTGGAGTTATTATGTGATGAGCTACCGAAAAAAAGATACACATTCTTGATATGAGTAGTACCAATCAAATCTTTTAAGCCCTCCTCAACTGCACAGTCTCATACCTGAACAGTTTCGGAATCCCTCTCCTTCCGATGTAAGATCGGTTCATTCATGTTCCTTCCGCCTAGAAGCCTGTCAGGAGCCGCTCATTGTCCGTGCAACCTCATAGCACCGGCGATCACCCCCCGCCCTCTTCGGCCCTAGGCCTCACATGCCCACCAGCTTCCGCTTGGTTCATCCTCGAACCACACCGTACTAGGAGAGGTCGGCTCTGATACCAACTGTAACTGTGATTAGGGCTGGCAAAAATCAGAAAATTCCCGACCCTTCCCGACTTTCGACCCGGGCCCGACCCGAAATTTTCCCAACCCGAATGGTCGGGATTTTTCCCCACCCGCTCAGAATCGGGAAAGGGATCGGGAATATAGGATATACCCGACGGGATTCCCAACCCGACCCGAATATATTAATAAATTTAAAGATTTAATTTTATTTGAAAAATAGACTAAAATACTAATTTTATTTATTGAATTAAAATATATTTTTTAAAATTTAATAAATTTAATCTATACATAATATTTATACTTATTTGGGTTATTTTATATATATTTAAGATTTTATTAACTTATATGTATATATTCTTAAATTAGTTAGTCATATTAGTAGTTAGAGAACAAATGGAAAACGAAAAGAAATTTAAAAAAAAAATCAAGAATAGTATAGAATGTATCTTTGTCCACCCATCATTTGCTTTTAAGATATATGAAAAATATTGTTTCGCTTAGGTATATTTTAGTAATTTACTTCAAATACAATCATAATACTAAAACGTTTTAGTAATTTTATATTTATATTAGGTATATTTTACAATGAAAAGCTACATTTGATTTTATCCGTCAAAAAAAAAAAGACATAAATGAATCTTATTAATTTGATTTGATTAAAAAAATATTAAATTTTATACTTAAAATATATATTTTTATAAATATAAATCGGATCAAAATCTAGGTCATATTAAAAAGTGCAAATATTTAAAACATTCTTCAAATTTAATTTCTCATATCTAACAACAATAATAATAAAATGAAATGATGAAAATAAAAATGAACAGAATGAATGACTCACTATTTTAATTTTCCATTAATGATTTATCTTAATTTCAATGTTAATGTGAAACTAGTAATATTTAAAATTGTAACTCATTTTTAAATTCATTTCAATCATGATATTAATTTCTCCTATTAAATAATGATTAAGATATTATTCTTGCTCTAAAGAAAGTGAGAATTTTAAAATTATATCTTAATTCACCTCCTTCTAAATTACAGGAAAAATTATATTATCTCTTGGGAAATTAAAATATATATTGGTTATGTTTTTCAAATCTATCTTTATTTTTATGTCAAATTATCCGAATAGATAATTGATTTCCCATGTGTTAAAATTATTGATTAGTCTTCAAATTAATCTCTAAAGCCTAATTACTACTTATTCATAAATTACCGTGACCTACCAAATTCCTAATCCCTCCCACAACCCACGTTTTAGGCACATTTTTATACATTCAATATTAAATAAATTACAATCTTCATTCTTTCTTCTTAGCTTATAAAGAAAGCATGTTTACAAATTGGTTTCTTTCTATTTAATATGAAATTATTATTATTTAAAAGTTGTAACTCATTTTCATAAATTCCTTTCAATGTGATAATAACTTCTCCTAATTAAATTATCAACCTTTCATGTCACTTTTGTGTATTATATAAATCCTCCCAACCCATTTTCATTTTTCTTACAAAGAGAGTGGAGAGATAAGCCATAAACCCTATATTTTATCACCATCAAATTTACCAAGTACTATTCCAAATCATTTCATTTTGTCAAATTGCCACCCCCAACTTATTCCTTTCCATACTAGTATCTTCTCATTCTTTTTATTAAATTAGAGTAGTGACATAAGGATTGAAGGACACTGAAAATAATCGTCTTTTATGTGGATACATCGGGTATTTTGTACTTGAGGATATTTAAGGAATTCTTTTATGAAATATAATTCTTAGGTTATGACATGAAGTTGATGATAGAAGATGATCAATAATAGTTTCCACTATATCAAGCTGAGATCGAGGTAAGTGGGCTTTTGCTATGTATTTCTTTGTAACTTAAACTTTGTATAAGTATTTCATGACATGCGTGTATGTGTGTCAAATCATTTTCGAAAAATGCTATTATATATTTTATAAAATCTCGATCGATGAACGATATGTTCCTTCTATTTCTGATGTTCTTTGATTCCGCTGAATTCATTCAAAAATCCTGATAAGTGTTGTTTGATACATCTGATTCTGTGTTGCACTGTTATGATTCGAGTGGGATATAGAACGACGATTGTAAATTCTATATGGCCCCCCATCAGTGGGTATAAAATTGTGTTATGGCCCCATCAGTGGGTATAAAATTGTGTTCTGTATGGCCCCCATCAGTGGGTATAAAACTGTGTTTTGGCCTCACCCCTTAGAGGACTAACATATGGGGGATAATTTGACCATGGAAGAACGAGATGATTAACAGTGTTTTCGTTTGTTCTGATTTGTTCTGTTCTAAACTGTCTGATAATCTCTGTTTCGCATTAAGATTCCGATTCTGATCTGATATGATATACTACGTTTTGAAAATCAGTTTGCAATATGGGTTTTAAATTATATTTATATGTACTTGTGGCAATCGATCATCCCCCACTTGCTGAGTGTTTTCCAAAACACTCACCCATTATTTCCCTCCTCAGATAAGAATGAAAAGGAACTTGAAAAGGAAGAGCATACATAATCTTGGGCTGATGAAAAAGGAGACATTTAGAAGTGCTACTATTATTTGATTTTTGTTGTCTCTATGATGATAAGTTTTAGCTTCCGCTGATGTATTTGGTTATGTTTTGTACTTTGGGATGTAAGAACAAATTTCGTCATGAAATAATAAACTGGTTTTTGGTTAAATTTTATACTATGAGGTTTGTTGTTTTTGAATTTTATTTGAAAACAACGCCGATGCCGCTCTCCCAGGTTCGGAGCGTGACAATAACGCCCCAGATTCGACGATTGTCCTCACTATACAAAGACGAGTCTTTCCAGCGTGCTTATGTCCTCACTCACACGTACCCTAGGAAACTTCCCAGAGGGTCACCCATCCCAAAATTGCCCCAAGTCAAGCACACTTAACTTTGGAGTTCTTAAGTGATGAGCTACCGAAAAGAAGATGCACATTCTTGATATGAGTAGTACCATTCAAATCTTTTAAGCCCTCCTCAACTGTACAGTCTCATACCTGAACAGTTTCTCAATCCCTTTCCTTCCGATGTAAGATCGGTTCATTCATGTTCCCTCCGCCTAGAAGCCTCCCAGGAGCCGCTCATTGTCCGAGCAACCTCATAGCACCGGTGATGACCCCCCGCTCTCTTCGGCCTCGGGCCTCACACTATTGGTTCTTGATTGATCATGCAGACTGAAATGTAAAAAGTAAGTACAAGATGCATTAGATTAATTAATAAGATCATTCATCCAAAAAAATGACAATATCTACAAATCCACAAAAATTTATTGTTTCTTCTCCGGTCCAGAGGGTACCTAGCAGAAATCTTCGGGTTTGAATTTAAGCTATTTATAGTTGATAAGATTCAAAGTAAAATATAAGGACAATAAAATCAAAATTTAAGTAGTGTACAAATGAAATAACTTTTACGACAGTGGGGATTTAAATGTTCTGCAAATGGTTATGCCATATTTAGAGGACAGTGTCATTTCCATGTGAACATTCTTACAAGGAGAAGTCAAAAGGTAAGAGAGGGGACGGCTACAGCTAAAGCATTTAAATGTAAAAAAACAAAGTTAATATCGAAAGTGACAAATTCTGTAAATTTATTTTTGCTCACTTTTCTGCAATATGAAACAATTCCTTAACCCTAATCAACAGTAGACCCGATCACTCACTAATCATATATCATATACACCACTGTCACAAATAAAGACCAAATCATATGCATATAAACAACAAAACTAGGCATATCATAAACAACAAAATAAAGGGCAAAACAAAAAAAAAAATATTTTAAGAAATAATTTAAATTGCATTTATCGCTACCAACAGAAAATAAATTACAAAAAATTTAATAAAACGATAACATAATGATTGCAGTTATTTAGGAAAAAACATATTCTGAATAAAAAAATGTTTTGAAAAATTAAAAACACGTTCTTCATTAATATTATAAAATATAAATATAATATTAATGAGGATGATAATAGTAATAATAAAAAATGCAAAAAAGAAAATAATAATAATATTAACAACAACAATAATAATAATTAAAAAGCATGTGATTTCCCTCTTTTGCTCGATTAAAAAAATTATGTTTCTTTATTTTTGGATATTTTTAGTAAAATAAAAAAAATTATATCAACATCTTTTGGTAGATAAAAGGGTAAGGAAGAATCATGTTTATATTTTTGAAAGAATGACTGACATTATCAAATAATATCATTAACATTGGGGATTTGATTCATAAATTATCCATCTAAAAATGATGAAAATCCACGAATCCATAAGTATATATCCACAAATCCACAAGTATAACCCAAAAATATATCCACAAAACCAAATGTGAATATCCAAAAGTATTTCCTAACATACACAATGACGAACCAAAGATTTATCCCAACGCACACAATCCATTTAAGCACCTACATAAGAGTAGACGAATTCGCTCCATTCACTTCTGACTTCATCATATTGAGATCGGTTGTAACATTGGTTCTTGATTGATCCTGCAAACTGAAATGTAAAAAATACAAGATGCATTAGATTAATAAGATCATTCATCCCAAAAAAATGACAATATCCACAAACCCACAAGAATTTATTGTTTCTTCTCCGGTCCAGAGGGTACCTAGCAGAAATCTTCGGGTTTGAATTTAAGCTATTTATAGTTGATAATATTACAAGTAAAATATAAGGACAATAATATCAAAATTTAAGTAGTGTACAAATGAAAAATCTTTTACAACAGTGAGGATTTAAATGTTTTGCAAATGTTTATGCCATATTTAGAGGACAATGTCGTTTTCACGTGAACATTCTTACAAGGAGAAGTCAAAAGGTGAGAGAGGGGACGGCTACAGCTAAAGCATTTAAATGTAAAAAAACAAAAACAAAAGCTAATATCGAAATTGACAAATTTTATAAACTTATTTTTGCTCACTTTTCTGCAATATGAAACAATTCCTTAACCCTAATCAACAGTAGACCCGATCACGCACTAATCATATATCATACACCCCACTGTCACAAATAAAGATCAAATCGTACGCATATAAACAACAAAACTAACATATCATAAACAACAAAATAAAGGGCAAAACAACATATCAATTATCATAAAATGCATATTGTCATATGCATATATATCCCAACGGAAACAAATTATCACAACCATTAATTCTAATAGCACAAATTCCAGAATTAATAATCATATAGATTTCATGTGCACATATCTCAATGGCAGCAATTTATCTCAATAATAAACCAGAGCATATCATAAAGAAGAAACTTACCATCTTCTCCAACTGTGGATTTTCATATTCAACTATCTCTTTCACGTACCTCATCACACAATATCCACATTCAACAGAACCGCTTTGTTTTTTATTACCCTATATATAATGAAATTGAAAAGTTAATTCAACAATCACAATCCAAATAATAAGAACTATACATTCATGTCTTCATACATGGGCACAATTCACACACTCAATTGTTTAAAACATGACCTTTGAGAAATACCATTCGAGGTATTGTATATTTTTACCCCACTACATTTTAAAAGGTAAAAAATTAATTTTTTTTCATATTTATAAGTGAATGCATTCAAAATCAACCTAATCTACTATTTACTTGGTCACTATAGTTTTCCATCCATTCTCTCGGTTTCTGTTAGCCATAGAGTCAAATAAATATATCATATTTTTATTTTCATTGATGATAGTCAAGATCCAATGGTACCTGCAAAAATGAAAATACAGCATTGATTAGTATTAGTAGAAGTCATTAAATACGCCACCACGTGGAACATGGTGAATCATGATATTTGGACCTCTTTCTGATAATATTGTACCATACGCCACCACGTTTTCACGTTGTTTTACAGCTAGTTTACATTTTTTTCCCTTTTAAGAACAATAAGATACTTTATATATAAATGTATGACTGTGGAAAAAAATTCGACTTGATATCAAGAAATACAGAACCTTCATATTTGAAGTGTCGCATTCATAAACTTTTTTCACATCATCTGACAGTTTTGGGTCTTTGATGTATGAGCACTTGTTTGATGCTGCAGTCTCGGAAGTTCGATCATTGATGACGGGCATAAAACTAGCAAGTTGAGCCTTCAATTTCTCCAATTATGCCTTTAAACTCTTAGTCTTTTCCAATTGTTCTTTGAAGTTTTAGACCATAGCTTTTGGGACTGATTCCCTCTTCTTTCTTGGAGTTTTAAAGAAGACTTGAGGCTTTATAAAACCTCCCACTCCTCGAACCTTTCCATAGCGTTCTTGGCTTCCTAAGGCAGTGGTTAGCACATCATTCATTCCAGAAGATTTGAATACTCTTTTGACTTTTTTCAAACAAGTCATCCTACAATTACAGACATAACAAATCAATCCAAAAACCACAGTTTTATTTATCTAGTCAATATAGAGATTGAATAAAACTAAACATTTACAATTTTTTCAGCGACTTATGATGTCTCCACATTTGTTATGTTGCCAGATTTGTTTTCCCAGGCTTTACGCCAAAGCATCGCTCTATCAACTTCTTCATCTTCAGCAATTATGTTTTTCTTTCTCTACCATTCCAAAATTTATCAGCTTAAGAACATGAAGAACTTGATGAAAATGACAAATAGAATGCTCTATAGCTTACCGATTCAGCCTCCAAGCCGATGTAACCCTTGCGAGACATTTTGTTGTGATATTTACAATGCATGGTCCTTTTTTTTTTTCGTGAGTAACCTACATCATTGTGTTCTTCAGTTAAGTATGAAAATTATTAATTCTTAAAGAAAACATGAAAATTCTTAAAGTACCTCCCATGATGGATCTAGTCTCTTAAAGAAAAAAATGAAAACTTTAAAGTACCTCCCATGATGGATCTAGTCTCGCATCCACAAATGGTTTCCAATATGCTATTGGGAGCTGATATTGACTTGGTGGAGAAATCAAATTTTCGGGATTTTTTCTATTAAGCCAAACAAAGCTGCTAGTCAATTTGTTTTTGAAATCTCGCCAATTTTGAGCTGTTGAACTCATCATAGCAGACTCCCTTTGTGGCGTTAGTTCGAAGACATTCTGCAACAAAAAATATTAGTTGGTACTATTTCATATCGTATATACATACATGTTCAAATTAAAATACATATATGTTCAAATTAATATTTACATAAAATTTCGATAAAAAATATGCATATGATGCCTAAGATTAAAATCAGCCTATTACTCTAATCAACCAAGATCATCAAAATAGCACGAAGTATAGAAAAAAATATGTATTAAGGTAGCAAATTCTGAAATTACACATTATTGTATATGTAATCAATCCTTGATTAAAAATTCAAATGAACAACAAAATTTAATCTTGTACTTACCGAGATCCCTTCCCACACTTTTTGTTTTATGTTTTCTGGAACATTAGGTCAGGGCTTTATATTGTTTGGAACCATGGATCTAGCAATAGAGCCAATGTATGATTGTAAAGCACTTCCATTTGCATTGTATGTTGGCCTCCCTATGTCTTCGCAATCAATCTTCGTTTTTTTCCCCATCTTACAGGTGCAGTTAGTTTACCCATCAATATAGGTCACCTCTTCATTCTTCTGACATCTACAGGACGTTCTTGTTTATCAGTAAGTCCATGCAGCTCTGCATCAGTTACTCCAACCAGCCTATCATCATTTAATTCTTGTAGCTCCTCAAATTCTTTTTTTTTTCTCCTCATTTTTGTGACCCATTATGATCTCCGCTACATAAGAACAAGAATGAAACCAATATTAAAATCTACACAATAACATGGATAATTAAAATATCACAAACATAACATAAATAAATAATAATAATAACAAAAATATAAACTTGACATAAATAATAACAATAAGACAAATATATATATATATATATATATATATATATATATAAACATTACATAAATAATAACAATAAAAAACATGACAAAAGTGCATAACATAATTTTTTAAAGTAGATAACATGTCTTTTCTTGTCCCTAAATAAACATGACATAAAAGTACAAATCATCATTTTTTCTTGTTCGTTTCCCAGACACCCTCGTTTTCTGATTTAAAGTAGCTTTCATGAACAGGAATACAATGAGTATCAACATCATCAATTGGTCTAGACTCAAGAATAGTACTAGTCCAACCATCATCATCTCTCTCATTACATCTATTTGGCACTGGGAGCACAATAGACCATCTTTTTTAATGGGTCGTCAATATAAAAGAATTGATTGACTTGACTTGCAAGGAAAATTCATCATTCTTGTGCCCTCGTTTGTTCATATTGACCAAGGTAAAACCACATTCATCATTGTTGATTACTCCTTTGTCGTTTGAAACCGACGCACACCTGAAAAGATGAACTTGAAATTGATGATAGTCTAATTCTCATATTTCTTCAATCACTCCATAGAAAGACACATCAGCCATTAGAGGATTCTTATCTTTGGCACTACAGACAAGCATGGTGCTGGCAACTAGAGAAACCCCATTGTTTTGGCAAACTCTCTCACCATCCCGCGCCTTTGTTTGGTATAATTACCATTTATCACATAACTACTATACTTAATGACATTCGCACGTGGTCCATGAGCCACCCATGTCAATGTCGATGTTGTTCCACCATTGTATCTGTCTATTTCACTGACATGCATTCGATTTGAATAGGGTGATTAAAATAGTAGTTACAACTCGTTCAGTGCAAAATGCATGAAAAAGATTTTTGCATCCACCTAACCTTTGCACGAAACCAGTCAATGAACCTCTTATTGTGAGCATCTTGTATCCATCTTTCATATGTTTTTTTTTTCCGAAAACATTGACTTCAAGAAGGTTTTAGGTTCACTATGGAAATATTTATATATAAATTTTTGTCAGACACTAGATATTGACAATTACAGTGTGCAAAATAATAAATTAACGCGGTACACTTACATTATGTAGTAGATACTTCTTCCGTATTTTTCAGCACAGTCAAATGTGCTTTTTGTAGATCAACTTATTGCACTATAATTGGTGATTTGCATGCTAAGAATCCAGGAACGTTTGTTTTGGGGTCTCGATTTGATTGAGGGACAACAACATGATCAAGATCATTGACATATTCCGAACAAAACTCAATTGCTTCTTCGGCTGAATATCTCTGAACAATGCAACCTTCGGAATGTTTTTGACTGCCTACATAAATCTTAAGCACTTTCATGCATCTTTCGAACGGATACATATACCGGAAATAAATTGGTCCGCATAATCCGACTTCTCGAACAAGATGGACTGTTAAGTGAAGCATGACATCGAAGATAGAAAGCCGGAAAATACTGCTCTAATAAGCATAGCGTAACAACCAAGTCAAATTGCAGCTTATCTAACTTGGCTACATCTATAACCTTGTAACAAATATCTTTGAAGAATGAGCATAATCTTATGATGGCATATCTAACATGTTTTGGTAGTGCATCACGGATGAGTATTGGTAGGAAATGCTGCATTAGAACATGACAATTATGAGATTTCAAGTCTGTCAACTTCAGCTCAGACATGCACACAAGATTCTTCATGTTCGATCAGAAACCTTCAGGAACATTTATATCCATTAACGACTGACTGACTTGTAACATTTCTTTTTTTGTGAATGAGCATGCGGCAGGAGGAAGATATGTTCTTTTTTCACCAAATTTAGGGGCCAATTCAGGCCCAACTCCTATTTGAACCATGTCCAACCTAGCTGCCACATTGTCCTTAGTTTTTCCTTTAACATTCATCAAAGTATTAATGAGGGATTCGAAGACATTTTTCTCAATGTGCATCACATCGAGACAATTCCTACCAGGCGAGTATTTCCAATAAGGAAGATTGAAAAAAAGTGACTTCTTTTTCCAACATTTTCTGAAATATGTTGCTCCGAAATCTTTTTCTTCTATACTATCTTCCACATTATTCCCCTTTGCATTCATTTTATTTTTACCTTTTTAGCACTAATCTTCTTTCCAAACTCACACCTTATGTCTGAAATCTTGCCAAACAAGGTAACTCCAGATAATGGTGTAGATGCTTCTCCATGTTTTTCCATGTCATTGAACTCATTATTTTGCCTCCGATAAGGATGAAACCATGGTAGGAATCGTCTATGACAAACAAATGACATTTTCTTCCCATTTTCCAAATGCTTTGCATAAGTATCTTCTCCACATACTGGACATACATAATAACCATGTGTAGTACATCCACTAAGGTTACCATAGGCAGGAAAGTCATTGATGGTCCATAATAAGACTGCTTTAAGAGTGAAAAATTGTCTTCGGTAAGCATCATATACGCCATCAACTCCTTCCCACAATCGTTGCAAATCTTCAATTAGCACCTCGAGATTACATCTATATCATTTCCTGGCTGTTTAAGCCTTGAAATGAGCATGGTTAGCATGATGAATTTCCTCTTCATACACATATTTGGAGGCAGTTTATAGGTGGCCAACATGATTGGCCAGCAACTGTACCGACTACTAAGGTTGCTATAAAGATTAATGCCATCAGCTGCAAGTGCTAAAGATTTCTTGGCTCACTTCCAAATCCGGGCCACATATGATCCACCAACTTCCAAGATGGTGAATCAGATGGATGACGTAACTGACCAGCAAATCATGTGGTTTCTGCATGCCACGTTAAATTTTTTGAGGTCTCTAAAGATTTAAACATGCGCTTAAATCTTGGTATGGGAGGGAAATACCACATCACCTTAGCATGAACAACTTTCTTCTCAACGTTCTTTTTGGTTAGCTTCCACCTCGGCAATCCACATTTAGGGCAACTTACATAGTCTATATATTGCTTCCTATAAAGGATGCAATCATTGGAACGAGCATGAATCTTTTCATGACTCAACGCCAAACAACTCAATGTCTTTTTTACATCATACATTTTGGATGGCAGATTGTGATTATCTGGCAACATATCCCCAAAATCCATTAGTAGATCTGAAAATAGAGCATCACTCATCCCATGCCTTGCTTTGGTATTGTACAGTTTCACAAATGCACTCAAATTTGTGTAACGTTTACATCCACTGTACAACGGTTTCTCTGCTTCCTCCAAAAATTTCATTAACGCTTCTGGATTTTCTGTATAATTATCATATGCTGCCTCACACATATTAGCGGTTTCAAAGTCGTCATGATAATTATCAATTGGCTCTTGGTTGGTACTCAATTACAATCACTCCCCCAAATTCTATAGAGGCTCCCTTATCCTATTTTGGACCCCTTTTCCAGAAGTGGCCCTGTCCTTACCTTTTTGTACGTAGATTTAAGGATGTAAATGAACCAAGCCGCTCGTGAGTTATTCGAAGCTCGAATCGATAAAAGCTCATTTAATAATGTTCGTTAAGATAAACGAACCAAGTTCAAACTTTACAATGCGGCTCGTTAGCTCATGAACATGTTCGTTGATAGGCTCATGAGTCAGTTCATAGATAAAAAAAAATAGTTTTGATATTTGATTTATAGATTTTACATTTTACTTATGAAAAATATAGAAAAATCGATTAAAGTTATTTATTAGAATAAAATTACAAATTTTAATAAGAAAATTATATTTTTCTCTAAATATATAATTTAATTTTCAATTAATTTAATAAATATTTAAATTTATATTTATTAAGTTTGCTTAGGCTCGATAAAATCTCAAATAAGCTTATGAATCATGAATATATTCATTAAATAAAGTTCGAGCTCAGATCGATTATAAACGAGTCAAACTAAAACATTCAATAGTTCGACTCAATCACATCCATGCCTGGATTCATAGGCACCACACATGTTTTCTTTTCAAGGTTTCGAGAGCATTCATTCAAGCTAAAGGATGCGTAAGGACACAAATTTCTAGTCCTTTGGAAAATTATATTGCTCTAAAAATCGGCCTAGGCACACTATGCGGCAACCGACCGCCTAGAAAAAGCGCTAGTCAGCTTGTTTCCTAGGAAGTGTCAGGCGATCCTAGGCGGCTTTAGGCAGGCTTTTATTTTAAAAAAAAATTGGCCTTCTAATTTAAAATTAAAAATCCAATTAAAAATGAAATGTAATGTTTTATAGGTTCTAAACAAAGTCTAACAAGAAATGTGATTTGTTGGTTTGTCCTAATATATCTAACTTCATCTTCATATGCGATCTAGAGTGAGAAAACTTCACGAAGATGATTTTGCATCTGAAAAAATGGAGGATCACAATGATAATATTGAGTTAATTTAAACAATGATTTAATATTATAAAATAAGAAATTGCATCTTATTTTTTTATTAAGTCATGTTATCTCCACCTATATCAATCAATGATTTAATAGCTTAAAATAAAAATAAAATTTAAAAAAATTTAGAGATATTAATATATAATGTCACTAAATATTATGAAAACTAATTTAAAAAACCGCTTCGGCGGCCGCCTAGGCGGCTAGGTGCTAGGCGATAGGTAGCCGCTCGTTTACCGTTTTTTAAAATACTGAAAAATTATAAATGAAATTTCAATTTTTTGGTAAATTGTTGGGGATCGATTTAGAGTTTGGGGAGGGGGTGTGAGTGAATAAACTCGTTCCTTTCTTTGATGTTTTTGCAAAGGTGCTAGAATCCTGCAGATCACAATAACTTGTGCGGAAACGATCTGATGGTTTAAGGTGAAAATAATAAAACAGTAGGCAGTTGACAGTAGTTGTTTCTGGAAGTTCGAAGATGAAATCTTCTACTTCTCCCCTTCTTCTGTTTCCAAAAGGTATCACTAAAAGACTTTGGTTTTTAGAGTACAACTCTTGTACACACCCACTTCACTAGGACTTACCCTTCGCCTACCGAAACTCTTAGTTTCACAACACAATATAATGAATATAACAAGGTTCTGGAAAAGACTTTTTTCCATATTACAAACTCTTCTCAATAAGATGTAATAAGGTGAATAGCTTGTGAAGAGATAAAGAAACAGCAGCACGAGACGATCTCAGAAGATCAGATATCTGCTATAAAGTGTGTGCTGCTTTTCTGTATATTGAGCTTGAAGATAAAGAGTAATTCTTGATTGCTCAAAACAACGTTGGAATGATAGACAGATAATGTGTTCCTTGTTTATAATAATCGTTGTTTTCTATATTGGATTGATCATTTAATATATAGAAACATTGAATCCAACGTCTATAAACAAAACAGTTTCTTTGACTCTGGGTGAATCAGCTTTATCACCGAAAAAAAGTCCTGTAGAAAGCTTCAGAATAATCAATCTTTGTTTTATACCAAAAAAAGTAAAGCGTGTTAAATGTCTCCGTAAAGCATTAAATGGTGCAATTAATACTAGCACTAAGTAAGGTAACGGTAACATTAAGACTTGTAACGATCAAATGAAAGACGTTAAGTTTTGCTTCTGCTTAGGCTACATTCTGCTTCTGCTTAGGCTACATTCTGCTTCAGTTTTTGCTAACCGTTAAGTTTAGCTAAGAAATACTCGATAAGTACTACTTCTGTTTTAGCGATACGAGTGCTTCTGCTATTTATATTTTCCTCTGTTTTTACTATCATCACCTACTGGTTTTGACTCTCATCACCACAATTAAAGTAAGTCTAACATAAATAATAATTTTGCTACTGAGTTCACCATATTCAGAATAAGAAAATCTAATCGTTTGTGTAGGATTAATAGAATTTAATTAAATTGTTATATGTATAAATTATGATATTTTTATGTTGTTTAACCTTATTAAATATTTATAAAAAATTTGAAAAATAAATTTAAACCATTTTCCATTTTTTCATGCAACTATAGTATTTTATGGTGCCCAATTGATTGTTTTTTGTCCTTTTGTTGGGGCGAACATGCTTTTTTTTTTTTTTGGTCTCCGATCTTTCCAATATGTCTATTTCTAGTGTCCAATTGATTTTTTTTGTCCTCTTGTTGGGGTAGACATGTTCCTCTTGTCGTTATTGTATTAACTTGAGTCTTTCCAACTTGTTTATATCCTCACTCACACGATCATGAGAAACTTCACAAGGGTTACCTATCTTAGAATTGCCCCAAATCAAACATTTTTAGTTTTGGAGATCATATGTGATGAACTATTTTCATTGTATCAACACGAATCTTTCCAGTATGTTTATGTCATCACTCCTAGAATTGTCTCAAGTCAAACATTCTTTGAAGTTCTTATGTGATGAACTCTTGAAACTAAAATGTATCTTGATGATATAAATATTACTAATAAACTATTTTGAACTATACAGCCTGATACTTGCACAGTCTACACTCTCATACATGCACGGTTTTGGAATCTCATTCATTGTTGGACGAGGTATACCCCTATTTAATTTGTTTAACAACATTGTTTTTATTCAATTAAAACATTTATTTAAAAAGGGTCAAATAGAAATTTTTTTTATAAAAATTATTTTTTAAATGCTTTTTAATATGTGTGAACAGACAAACCTAAATCAGTGTAAATCGTCAAATTTATTTTTTGTGTAATAACTAATAAATTGATATTTTTAATTTATTAATTCATTTCTACTGATATATAAATATTATTGTTACTAAACCAAACATTTTTAACATGTTGACATTAGCACTCAACAAAAAAAAAAAGAAAAAAGAAAATAAAGATCAACTTATTGAGTTAAGATAAAATTTTAGCGATGTTCCATTCAAAAGCATGGCTTTTCTGAATGTTTATCGAATAATTCCATTCACATATTTCTGAATGTTTATCGAATAATATCATTAACATTGGGAAAGTTTTTCTGAATGTACCGAGGAAATTATATTTTAATAAACTGACACATTTTCGTTTTCGGTCTTTTTTGTTGTGAAAAGTAAAAATTTATGGTAAAAAGTAAAAATCTCAAACTCTCAAAATTTACCAAACTACACACTTTATAATATTTTTCTCTCTACTCAATTGTGAATTTCTTCACAAATGGTGAGGCTATTTATAGAATTTCTTTAGAAATAATCCAAAAATAAAATACATCATTACCTACATCATCACACACTAATTTTCAATATTTACAACTCTTATTTTCAACATTCAAATATTCAATACACACATTTTAAATATTATTTTTCAACATTTAATATATTATTTTCAACACTCCCCCTTGTGATGATGATCATGATACGAAGATGTCTTCATACTGCCTCGTTAAAAACCTTACTAGGAAAAACTCATTGGGATAAAAATCATAGTAAGGGAAAAAGAGTGCAGTCACGTAAGCTTCCCCTCATGTTGACACGAACAATTCTTCACAAATTTCGTAGATTGCGCATCCCAATATTATATATGTGCTTTCTGAATATTGACGTAGGAAGTGCCTTTGTGAAGAGATCTGATGAGTTTTCACTTGATTGAATGTGACGAACATCAATACATTTATTTTTCTCTAGCTCTTTGGTGAATGCGAAGAACTTAGGAGGAATATGTTTAGTTCTGTCGCTTTTTATGTATCCCTCTTTCATTTGAGCAACACATGCAGCATTATCTTCATATAGTATCACAGGCTTCTCGTCGAATGATAATCCGCATGAGATTTGGATATGTTGGGTCATTGATTTTAACCACACACATTCACGGCTTGCTTCATATAGTGCAATAATCTCGGCATGGTTTGATGAAGTTGTTACGAGTGTTTGTTTCTGTGAACGCCAAGAAATTGCAGTGCCTCCACGAGTAAATACATATCCAGTTTGAGAACGTGCCTTGTGTGGATCAGATAAGTATCCAGCATCAGCATAACCAATTATACTTGGATTAGCATCTTTTGAATATAAAAGTCCCAAGTCTGTCGTTCCTCGTAGTTAACGGAATATATGTTTAATTCCGTTCCAGTGTCTCTTTGTTGGATATGTGCTAAATCTTGCCAACAAATTTACGGCAAAAGATATATCAGGCCTTGTACAATTTGTAAGATACATAAGGGCACCGATAGCACTTAGATATGGTACTTCTGGACCAAGAATATCTTCATCATCTTCACATGGACGGAATGGATCATTTTCTATGTTTAATTATCTAACAACCATTGGAGTACTTAAAGGATTTAATTTATCCATATTAAAACGTTTAAAGATCTTTTCTGTATAATTTGTCTGGTGAACAAATATTCCACATTTTTTTTGTTCAATTTGTAAACCCAGACAATACTTGGTTTTTCCAAGATCCTTCATTTCAAATTCTTCCTTCAAGTATGACACAACTTCTTGAATTTCCTTATTTGTTCCAATGATGTTTAAATCATCAACATATACAGCAATAATTACGCATCCGGATGTTGTTTTCTTAATGAAAACACAAGGGCATATTGAATTATTTACATATCTCTTTTTCATCAAGTGATCACTTAGCCGATTATATCACATTCGGCCGGATTGCTTTAACCCATATAACGATCTTTGTAATTTCACATAATAACATTCTCTGGGTTTTGAACTTTGTGCTTCAGGCATCTTAAATCCTTCAGGGATTTTCATATATATATTACTATCGAGTGATCCATTTAAGTAAGCTGTAACAACATCCATAAGACGCATTTCTAAATTTTCAGATACCGCCAAGCTAATCAAATACCGAAACGTAATTGCATCCATCACGGGAGAATACGTTTCTTCATAATCAATTCCAGACCTTTGAGAAAAACCTTGTGCAACAAGTTGAGCTTTATATCTTACTATTTCATTTTTCTCATTTCGCTTTCGAATAAAAACCCATTTGTATCCAACAGGTTTTACACCTTCAGGTGTAAGGACTATAGGTCCAAAAACATTACGTTTATTTAACGAATCCAATTCAACCTGGATGGCTTCTTTCCATTTTATCCAATCATGCCGATTTTTACATTCACCAAAAGATTTTGGTTCGTAATCTTCATTATCATTTATGATGTCGATTGCCACATTATAAAAAAATATATCATCAATTTCTTCTATATCTTTTCGGTTCCATATTTTTCCAGTATTAATATAATTGATAGAGATTTCATGATTCTCGTCAGTTTGTGGTTCTGACAGAACATTTTCATCATCATGTGTTTCTTCAGGAACATCATTCTCTATTTTGTGATCATCAAGTGTTTCTTCAGGAACATCATTCTTTATTTTGTGATCATCGTGTTTCTCTATGAATTTTTTTTCGAGGATTTTTATCCTTGGAACCGACTGGCCTTCCACGCTTCAGGCGTTTAATGACATCATGAGTATTTTCAATTTGTTTCTTCGGAATTTCAATTCGAGCAGGGGCATTTGCAGCATGTATATATGATTTAGTTACCCCTTTTGTGTCTGCAAATGCATCTGGTATTTGATTTGCTATTCTTTGCAAGTGCAAAATTTGCTGTACATCTTTTTCACATTGTTTTGTTCTTGGATCCAGATGTAACAATGATGATACATACCATGTAATTTCTTTTCGGTATGTTTTTGTTCTCCCCCTAACATTGGGAAGATTTCCTCATTAAAATGACAATCAGCAAAACGTGCTGTGAACACATCGCCTGTCTGAGGTTCAAGATATCTAATGATTGATGGACTATCATAACCGATATAAATTCCAACCTTTCTCTGAGGTCCCATTTTCTTTCGTTGCGGTGGTGAAATAGGCACATAAACCATACATCCAAAAATTCTCAGATGAGAAATGTCTGGTTCTTTACCAAATGCAAGCTGCAATGGGGAGTATTTATGATATGCACTTGGTCTGATGCGAATTAATGAAGCAGCATGTAAAATTGCATGTCCCCATATAGAAATAGGGAGCTTTGTTTTCATAATCATTGGTCTAGCAATCATTTGCAGACGTTTAATCAATGATTCAGCCAATCCATTCTGTGTATGTACATGAGCAACAGGATGCTCAACAATGATTCCCATAGACATACAATAATCATTGAAAGTCTGGGAAGTAAATTCACCAGCATTATCAAGTCTAATTTTCTAGATTGTATAATCGGAAAATTGATTCCTCAATTTTATTATTTGAGCAAGTAATCTTGCATATGCAACATTTCGAGTTGACAATAAACATACATGTGACCATCTGCTGGAGGCATCAATTAATACCATAAAGTATCTGAATGGTCCACATGGTTGATGGATTGGTCCACAAATATCACCCTGAATACGTTCAAGAAACATTGGTGATTCAGTTTGGATTTTGGCTGGCGATGGTCTTATAATAAGTTTTCCAAGAGAACATGCTTTACATTGAAACTTATTATTCTGAAAGATCTTCTGGTCTTTCAGTGGATGACCATGTGTATTTTCTATAATTCTTCGCTTCATTGTTGAACCAGGATGTCCTAATCGATCATGCCAATTGGTTAATATTGAAGAATTATCTACCACCAGGTTTGATTCAATGGGACTTATATGTGTATAATGCAATCCAGTAGGGAGCATTGGTAGTTTTTCAATCACATATTTCTTTCCTGATTTATATGTGATAAGACACATATATTTCTCATTCCCTTCATTCATTGTTTGAGTATCATACCCATGGGAATATATATCATTAAAACTCAACAAATTTCTTTTCGATTGTGGTGAATATAAAGCATCATTGATCAAAAATTTTGTACCATTAGGTAACAAAAATTGTGCTTTACCACATCCTTCAATCAAGTCTACAGGACCTGATATTGTATTCACCGTTGTTTTTGTTGGTTTTAGTTCCAAGAAATATCTTTTATCTCGGAGGATAGTGTGCGTTGTACCACTATCGGGTATGCAAACTTCAGCTTTACTCATAGCATTTTCCATATTTGAACTTCAAAAAAAAAATATGCAATGAAATAAGATTACTGACAATACATATGTAAATATAACACATATCATAATTGTACAATAAAACATTATTATATGAATACATGAAAATAAATTATTGTACATTTATATTCTACCATTATATTGTTCATTTTCAGAGAAATCATTGAGAAAATCTGTAGCATCAATATTGTTTATTTCTATCCCACCAACATATTGATCATTTCCAGAGAAATCATTCATAAAATCAGCAGCATCAAAATGAGTTGAATTACTCAAACGGTCACTTCGTTCAGTGAAGTTGGTCTCTTTTTCTTTCCCCTTTATCGATTCTTTATAGAGCTTGCAAAGGTGCTCATGGGCTCGACAAATACGAGATCAATGTCCTGGAGTGCCGCATCTGAAACAAGAACTTTCAAATTTTTTCGAGTGATTTTCATTAACACTCATGTTCTCATGATGCCTTTTCTGTGGATGGTTCGTGACGCCCTTTTGAGATGAGTTATAAAAATAGCTATCTCTATTGTTTTCAAAACCACGGCCTCGACCACGACCACGGCCAATTCCACGTTCACGACCACGACCACGTCCTCGACCTCGACCAAAACCTTGTCTTTGAATTTGATTTTGGTTTCCAGGTTTAAATTCATTTTTACTCAGTGCATTTACTTCTGGAAATGCTGTTGATCCAGTGGGTCGGGACTGATGATTTCTCATTAATAGCTCATTGTTCTTTTCCGCCACAAGAAGACAGGCGATGAGTTCAGAATATCTCGCAAATCCACGCACTCTATATTGTTGCTGTAAAGTTATATTTGATGCGTGAAACGTGGAAAATGTTTTTTCAAGCATTTCCGATTCTGTAACCTCATGTCCACAAAATTTTAGCTGCGAGATTATTCGATACATCGCTGAATTATAATCACTGACTTTCTTAAAATCTTGGAATCTTAACATATTCCATTCATTACGGGCGGTCGGAAATATAACTTCCTTTATATGTTCAAATCTTTCTTTCAATCCTTTCCACAGAGCCATGAGATCTTTTTCGATAAGATATTCACATTTTAAACCTTCATCGAGATGTCGACGCAAAAATATTATAGCTTTTGCTTTTTCTTGTGATGAAGATATACCATTTTCTTTAATGGTCTCGCTTAGACCCAATGACTCAATATGCATTTCTACATCGAGAGTCCATGGCATATAATTTTTTCCCGTGATGTCGAGCGCAACAAATTCGAGCTTTGTCAAATTTGACATGGTGGTACTAAAAAAAATTACGATTCATTTTATTAGTTAATGAATATTGCAATACAAAGTAATGGATAAACAACAAATACAAGCATTCGTAAAAATAAGAAAACACACGAGGAGGATATTCTCCAATAAATACAAGACTCGTGAGTATGATAACCAAAATAATTAAAAATAACCTTGAGAAAGCCATCTTCTTTTTTCTTCGAAAAATTTGATAAAGAATAATTTTTAGAGAAGAAGAGAAAGTTGGAGTGATTGAATATGTTTGTGAGATCATATTTATAGGGCAAAAACTAGCCGTTTTGTTACCATTTATGACCGTTGGTGTACAAAAAATAAAAGTATGTATTTGTATAATTTTATGGTAATAATATTATGTATATAATATTAGTCATGTTTAAATAATTATGTATATCATATCATATTATTATAATGATGTGTCATAAGTTATTTTATTTAAAAACCTTATAGGCTTTTATACTTGTCGTATCCCTTACCGGGAGTGTGGGATGTCGTCTTAACATTCTCCCAGGATTTATAACAAGTTTTTGAAAAATTTATTTTTATTATTTCTAATAATAACATTATATTATATATTAAATATATACACAATAAATAAAAAACAGTAAAATAAATATTATTACTTTTGTTACATTTTTCTTCTGTTTTGGAGCTTGGAAAAATATGGAGAACTTTCAGAGCTTCGTGCTGATAACGTGTTGTGAAAAGGTAAAAATTTATGGTAAAAAGTAAGAATCTCAAACTCTCAAAATTTACCAAACTACACACTTTATAATATTTTTCTCTCTACTCAATTGTGAATTTCTTCACAAATGGTGAGGCTATTTATAGAATTTCTTTACAAATAATCTAAAAATAAAATACATCATTACCTACATCATCACACACTAATTTCAATATTTACAACTTTTATTTTCAACGTTCAAATATTCAACGTTCAAATATTCAATACACACATTTTAAATATTATTTTTCAACATTTAATATATTATTTTCAACATTTTTGTCTATAAATTTTTCATTTTTAGTTTTTTTCCACCAAAGTAATGACAAGGCATCCCACGTGTCAAATAGAACTGTAAATTATTTAATCAAACATTCTCACTTATATTATTCAAATATACATCATTGTTTACAGTCTACACACCACACGATATTAACACTATCATACACAAAACATTCAGACAAGAGTCCCACCCTTGACATACTCGGTGTAAGCCAAAGCTATCAATCCTACCATTGCAAGCCTTCCATTCCAAAGCTCTGCATCAGATGTCATCAATCCCCGCGATTTCGAATCCGCGCTCACTCCTTTAAACAACGGCACAAGTGATGCCACGGATAGCAAAACAGTCGTCCCGAGAAACCACGGGATCCCTCCGTTTTGTATTTGCGAGAAGATATCCTGTCCTCTGGTTAATTCTACTGCGATGGCTGACACGAATCCGATCATGGCTAGACGACCGTTGATCCTCTCCGGGCCAGGCCCGTCAAAGGCCATTATGTTTGTAATCTTGGTGCTTTCCTGCATGCACGTAGATTGAGCTCACATGTGAATATATGAATAATGAATGTATTATGTATCGTATTAATTGTAACAACAAGAAATATTGTTTGGATTTGAATTAACCTCGGGTTGCGGCGGTGCAGGAGGTGTTGAAAACAACTTAGGAGGAATTGGAACTGCTGCTTTTTCTTTCTCTCCAGTGACATCATCACCATCCTGTTGAATCAAGAATTAATAAACTCCAATATTATTAATTAATATATATTATTTACTTAAAAAATGTACATCATAAACTTTGCATAAGTAGTACTATAAGATCTGCGGATCACTTTTTTTGTTATTTAACCACAATCATTCAATAGTTTCACATTATATATATACCTCAGCCATGCTTCGAATTCTGAACTTTAAATCCCTCTTAAAAAGTGACGCGCTCTTCAAAGGTACAAACTGGTTCAAACCAACTGTTCTTGAATTAAAACCAGCTCCACAGATCATTTGCATCCCCGTTGCTGCAGCTGCCATATTGTGTATTTAGTCTGAAAGAAAACTGAGAATTTTTCTACTTATTTTAATAATCAAAATAAGTTGTTTTGGTACAAAAGTCGTATCTGGTTTGAATATGGGAGTGTGTTGGGATTGTGGGTTTATTTATAGATGCAATATCCGAGCTTTTGTGCGGAGAAATTGTGGGTATTTCTTGTTCCACGTAAAATTGTTATTATTCGCACAACACCGTATGAATATGAACTCATAGGCACCGCACAGGTTTCATTTCAGGATGTGTACGGCTATAAAATTCTAGTTGGGTCGGTGTATGAAATTATGTACGTAGATATAATTATTTCACACAAAATTCAAACTATGTGTAACCTTTCTCTGTAATAACATAATAAAATAATGGTGTCAAAATTAAAATGAGGATGTTGAGATCCAAAGGTCGTTATGAGGATTTTGGAATATGTTATGTTATGTGAGGCATTTTTATTTTGAGTCTATTTTTCGTCAAAGTCTTAATATTTTTTCAGACATATCGATTAGATGGGAAAATAATATTTTATCAACTGAGTTGTCTCATTTTGTGTTTAATAATTGGTCCATTAAGTATTCAAAGTTTAGTTTTAGCACGTAGTAAATTTGATTAGTTTTTTCTCTTAATCCTATTTTATCGAAGTGTTGTTATGGCATCAGAATTATTGATGTAACACTGAAATTTTTTACTTGTCTAGTGTCGCATCAGCAATTTATAGGAAAATAGTTGTAAATTAAATTTATTGCACCAAAATCTAATTTTGACGAGTTAATGGACTAAAATACGAAATTAAATGAGTTACCATACTAAAAGGTTATCTTTCCATCATCAGATCCATTGTGATAATGACAAATCTCATTATACTAATAAAAGTTAATTACAAATTTAACTTTAGTTATTAAATAGTTCTTTATTAAATTTCTGTAATGTGTATCCTATATTGTCCTTGTCTGATGACTAGTATAATTTCATTGATTATTTCGCATGTTCAATGATGTCATAGGTAGATAATTGCTGAAGTAGACGAACGTGAAGTAATAGGGTACCATTTTTCTATGCATTCTAACCGTAGTCGTATCCAAGAAATTAGCGAAGTCTTTGGCCGGTTCAATGAAGGAAAACCGGTCCGGAATTAGACCGATACCAAAGTAAAACAACGTATTTTATTTCATCGATTTCTTAAAGTGCAACAATAATAGCTCATATATAACTTCATAGTTTACAATGATTGACGCAGTAAATGTTTTGTGTAATTTCACAGGTTTTGTATTTTGGTGAAGTAATTGATGCGAATGACTTCGTTGTTATGAAACTATGATGAAGTAAATATATTTTATACCTTCGCCATAGTTGTTATTTGTTGAAATATTTGGTATTTTGTTACTTCACAATTTACATTTATTGACGAAGTAGTCAATTTAAAAGACTGCATTTTTTTTTGTATTATAATGAAGTATTTAATAAAGAACGACTTCACAATTATTGAGTTGTGGTGAAGTAAATTCTTTCTTTGACTTCGACAAAATTTTAATATGACGAATTATTTTGTTTTTTATTACTTCATCATTTAGTTTATTGTTGAATTAAATAATCATATTTTATTGCAACACAATTTTAATTTAACGAAGTAATTCTTGATCATCACCGCACTAATTTAATAAAGTAGTGAAGTAAAAACATATTTTTCACTTTATAAAAATAATTTAAGTAATATACAATAATACCACCATACACACACACATATAACTTAAAATATTCATTTGATTCATAAATTATCCATCTAAAAATGATGAAAATCCACGAATCCACAAGTTTATCTACCAATCCACGAGTATATATCCACAAATACACCAGTATTATCCAAAAATATATACAAAAAGCCAAATGTGTATATCCACAAGTATATCCTAACATGCACAATGACAAACCAAAGATTTAGCACAACGCACAGGATCTATTTAAGCACCTACATAAGAGTAGACGAATTCGCTCCATTCACTTCTTGCTTCATCATATTGAGATTGGTTGCACTATTTGTAACGCCCCAGATTCGAATACTGTCCTCACTGTACCAAGACGAGTCTTTACAGCGTGCTTATGTCCTCACTCACACGCACCATAGAAAACTTCCCAGGGGTCACCCATCCCAAAATTGCCTCAAGTCAAGCATGCTTAACTTTGGAGTTATTATGTGATGAGCTACCGAAAAAAAGATACACATTCTTGATATGAGTAGTACCAATCAAATCTTTTAAGCCCTCCTCAACTGCACAGTCTCATACCTGAACAGTTTCGGAATCCCTCTCCTTCCGATGTAAGATCGGTTCATTCATGTTCCTTCCGCCTAGAAGCCTGTCAGGAGCCGCTCATTGTCCGTGCAACCTCATAGCACCGGCGATCACCCCCCGCCCTCTTCGGCCCTAGGCCTCACATGCCCACCAGCTTCCGCTTGGTTCATCCTCGAACCACACCGTACTAGGAGAGGTCGGCTCTGATACCAACTGTAACTGTGATTAGGGCTGGCAAAAATCAGAAAATTTCCGACCCTTCCCGACTTTCGACCCGGGCCCGACCCGAAATTTTCCCAACCCGAATGGTCGGGATTTTTTCCCCACCCGCTCAGAATCGGGAAAGGGATCGGGAATATAGGATATACCCGACGGGATTCTCAACCCGACCCGAATATATTAATAAATTTAAAGATTTAATTTTATTTGAAAAATAGACTAAAATACTAATTTTATTTATTGAATTAAAATATATTTTTTAAAATTTAATAAATTTAATCTATACATAATATTTATACTTATTTGGGTTATTTTATATATATTTAAGATTTTATTAACTTATATGTATATATTCTTAAATTAGTTAGTCATATTAGTAGTTAGAGAACAAATGGAAAACGAAAAGAAATTTCAAAAAAAAATCAAGAATAGTATAGAATGTATCTTTGTCCACCCATCATTTGCTTTTAAGATATATGAAAAATATTGTTTCGCTTAGGTATATTTTAGTAATTTACTTCAAATACAATCATAATACTATATTTTAGTAATTTACTTCAAATACAATCATAATACTAAAACGTTTTAGTAATTTTATATTTATATTAGGTATATTTTACAATGACAAGCTACATTTGATTTTATCCGTCAAAAAAAAAAAGACATAAATGAATCTTATTAATTTGATTTGATTAAAAAAATATTAAATTTTATACTTAAAATATATATTTTTATAAATATAAATCGGATCAAAATCTAGGTCATATTAAAAAGTGCAAATATTTAAAACATTCTTCAAATTTAATTTCTCATATCTAACAACAATAATAATAAAATGAAATGATGAAAATAAAAAATGAACAGAATGAATGACTCACTATTTTAATTTTCCATTAATGATTTATCTTAATTTCAATGTTAATGTGAAACTAGTAATATTTAAAATTGTAACTCATTTTTAAATTCATTTCAATCATGATATTAATTTCTCCTATTAAATAATGATTAAGATATTATTCTTGCACTAAAGAAAGTGAGAATTTTAAAATTATATCTTAATTCACCTCCTTCTAAATTACAGGAAAAATTATATTATCTCTTGGGAAATTAAAATATATATTGGTTATGTTTTTCAAATCTATCTTTATTTTTATGTCAAATTATCCGAATAGATAATTGATTTCCCATGTGTTAAAATTATTGATTAGTCTTCAAATTAATCTCTAAAGCCTAATTACTACTTATTCATAAATTACCGTGACCTACCAAATTCCTAATCCCTCCCACAACCCACGTTTTAGGCACATTTTTATACATTCAATATTAAATAAATTACAATCTTCATTCTTTCTTCTTAGCTTATAAAGAAAGCATGTTTACAAATTGGTTTCTTTCTATTTATATGAAATTATTATTATTAAAAGTTGTAACTCATTTTCATAAATTCCTTTCAATGTGATAATAACTTCTCCTAATTAAATTATCAACCTTTCATGTCACTTTTGTGTATTATATAAATCCTCCCAACCCATTTTCATTTTTCTTACAAAGAGAGTGGAGAGATAAGCCATAAACCCTATATTTTATCACCATCCAAATTTACCAAGTACTATTCCAAATCATTTCATTTTGTCAAATTGCCACCCCCAACTTATTCCTTTCCATACTAGTATCTTCTCATTCTTTTTATTAAATTAGAGTAGTGACATAAGGATTGAAGGACACTGAAAATAATCGTCTTTTATGTGGATACATCGGGTATTTTGTACTTGAGGATATTTAAGGAATTCTTTTATGAAATATAATTCTTAGGTTATGACATGAAGTTGATGATAGAAGATGATCAATAATAGTTTCCACTATATCAAGCTGAGATCGAGGTAAGTGGGCTTTTTGCTATGTATTCTTTGTAACTTAAACTTTGTATAAGTATTTCATGACATGCGTGTATGTGTGTCAAATCATTTTCGAAAAATGCTATTATATATTTTATAAAATCTCGATCGATGAACGATATGTTCCTTCTATTTCTGATGTTCTTTGATTCCGCTGAATTCATTCAAAAATCCTGATAAGTGTTGTTTGATACATCTGATTCTGTGTTGCACTGTTATGATTCGAGTGGGATATAGAACGACGATTGTAAATTCTATATGGCCCCCCATCAGTGGGTATAAAATTGTGTTTAGGGCCCCATCAGTGGGTATAAAATTGTGTTCTGTATGGCCCCCATCAGTGGGTATAAAACTGTGTTTTGGCCTCACCCCTTAGAGGACTAACATATGGGGGATATTGACCATGGAAAACGAGATGATTAACAGTGTTTCGTTTGTTCTGATTTGTTCTGTTCTAAACTGTCTGATAATCTCTGTTTCGCATTAAGATTCCGATTCTGATCTGATATGATATACTACGTTTTGAAAATCAGTTTGCAATATGGGTTTTAAATTATATTTATATGTACTTGTGGTAATCGATCATCCCCCACTTGCTGAGTGTTTCCAAAACACTCACCCATTATTTCCCTCCTCAGATAAGAATGAAAAGGAACTTGAAAAGGAAGAGCATACATAATCTTGGGCTGATGAAAAAGGAGACATTTAGAGTGCTACTATTATTTGATTTTTGTTGTCTCTATGATGATAAGTTTTAGCTTCCGCTGATGTATTTGTTTATGTTTTGTACTTTGGGATGTAAGACAAATTTCGTCATGAAATAATAAACTGGTTTTTGGTTAAATTTTATACTATGAGGTTGTTGTTTTTGAATTTTATTTGAAAACAACGCCGATTGCCGCTCTCCCAGGTTCGGAGCGTGACAATAACGCCCCAGATTCGACGATTGTCCTCACTATACAAAGACGAGTCTTTCCAGCGTGCTTATGTCCTCACTCCAACGTACCCTAGGAAACTTCCCAGAGGGTCACCCATCCCAAAATTGCCCCCAAGTCAAGCACACTTAACTTTGGAGTTCTTAAGTGATGAGCTACCGAAAAGAAGATGCACATTCTTGATATGAGTAGTACCATTCAAATCTTTAAGCCCTCCTCAACTGTACAGTCTCATACCTGAACAGTTTCTCCAATCCCTCTCTTTCCGATGTAAGATCGTGTTCATTCATGTTCCCTCCCGCCTAGAAGCCCTCCAGGAGTCGCTCATATGTCCGAGCAACCTCATAGCACCGGTGATGACCCCCCGCTCTCTTCGGCCTCGGGCCTCACACTATTGGTTCTTGATTGATCATGCAGACTGAAATGTAAAAAGTAAGTACAAGAGGCATTAGATAATTAATAAGATCATTCATCCAAAAAAATGACAATATCTACAAATCCACAAAAATTTATTGTTTATTCTCCGGTCCAGAGGGTACCTAGCAGAAATCTTCGGGTTTGAATTTAAGCTATTTATAGTTGATAAGAGTCAAGTAAAATATAAGGACAATAAAAAATCAAAATTTAAGTAGTGTACAAATGAAATAACTTTACGACAGTGGGGATTTAAATGTTCTGCAAATGGTTATGCCATATTTAGAGGACAGTGTCATTTCCATGTGAACATTCTTACAAGGAGAAGTCAAAAGGTAAGAGAGGGGACGGCTACAGCTAAAGCATTTAAATGTAAAAAAACAAAGTTAATATCGAAAGTGACAAATTCGGTAAATTTATTTTGCTCACTTTTCTGCAATATGAAACAATTCCTTAACCCTAACAACAGTAGAACCCGATCACTCACTAATCATATATCATAAAACACCACTGTCACAAATAAAGACCAAATCATATGCATATAAACAACAAAACTAGGCATATCATAAACAACAAATAAAGGCAAAACAACATATCAATTATCATAATATACATATTACCATAGCATATATATCCCAATGGAAACAAATTATCCCAACCATTAATTTAATAGCATAAATTCCCGAATTATAATTATATAGATTTCATGTGCACATATCTCAATGGCAGCAGTTTATCTCAATAAGAAACTAGAGCATATCATAAAGAAGAAACTTATCATCCTCTCCAACTGTAGATTTTCAGATTCAACTATCTCGTTCATGTACCTCATCACACAATATCCACATTCAACAAAACCATTTTGTTTTAGATTACCCTATATATAATGAAATTGAAAAGTTAATGCAATAATCACATTCCAAATAATAAGAACAATTCTTCATGTCTTCATACAAGCACAACTCATATTGGCGATTGTTTAGAACACGATATTTGAGAAATACCCTTCCAGGAATTGTATATTTTAACCTCACTTCATTTTAAAAAGTAAAAAAATTTTTTTTTTTCATATTTATAAGTGAATGCATTCAAAATCTACTACTTATTTGGTCATTATAGTTTTCCATGCATCGTCTCGGTTTCTGTTAGCCGTACAGTCCAATAAATATATCATAATTTTATCTTCTTTGATGATAGTCAAGATCCAATGGTACCTGCAAAAATGAAAATATGACATTGACTAGTATGTAGTAGAAGTCATTAAATAACTAAACTCTTACCCAGTGTTGTATGGGATAAGGCAGATGATGTCTCTACACACTGCTTCCAACTGGTCAATAATATGTCGTGATAAGTCACGACCATCTTTACCAATTGGGCATGTAGGTATGCTTTCGGGATCCACAAATGAAATATAATCAGCCATGTCTTCTTCTCTCAAATATTTGTAGAGGTGACTGCACTCAAATATTACATAACTTGGTTATAAATGTTTCAAAGTATAGACAAGTTCCACATAAAATAATAAATATGCAAAAAACACAATAAGTTAGATATAACATACCCATGTAAATCAAAATTTGTCTGGCGTCTATCTCTCTCATCTCCATAAAACGTAAGATATCTTCTTTTAGAAATCATATGTTTTTAGGACGTCCAAACATAGCGCCCTCAAACTCTAAGTATATGGTCTCCAATTCATTCATCAATCTAACAGCATGCGAGTAGATATACTTGCATGCCATGAGTAATGTTTTTTCAATAACCTTGAATATCCTTGAACTTGTCAGCTGACCAGGAACATCCGAAAGAGCAAATAGTTGAGGTTTCCCCTTCTTCTACAATTTAGAATTTTCATACAATTATTCTAAACTAAACCATTGTCCAAGCAACATAAATGCCAATTGCAAACACAAAATCAAGATAAAACTTAAAGTATTTGTGTCTTTAGATAAATTATCCATAATAATAATAATAACAAAAATATAAACGTGACATAAATAATAACAATAAGACAAATATATATATATAAACATTACATAAATAATAACAATAAAAAAACATGATAAAAGTGCATAATATAATTTTTTAAAGCAGATAACATATCTTTTCTTGTCCCTAAATAAACATGCCATAAAAGTAAAAATCATCATTGTTTCTTGTTCATTTCCCAGACATCCTCGTTTTCTAATCTAAAGTATCTTTCATGAACAAGAATACAATGAGGATCAACATCATCAATTGGTCGAGACTCTAGAATACTAGTCCAACCATCATCATCTCCCTCATTACATCTATTTGGCACTGGGAGCACAATAGACCATCATTTTTAATGGGTCGTCAATATAAAAGACTTGATTGACTTGACTTGCAAGGATAAATTCATAATTTTTGTGCCCTCGTTTGTTCATATTGACCAAGGTAAAGCCACATTCATCATTGTTGATTACTCCTTTGTCATTTGAAACTCACGCACACCTGAAAAGAGGAACTTGAAATTGATGATAGTCTAATTCCCATATTTCTTCAATCACTCCATATAAACACATCCGCCATTAGAGGATTCTTAACTTTGGCACTGCCGATGTAAGGTCCAAAATACGATGACGTAGTCCAACTGCATGTAAATCTAGGGAAAATAGAAAATGACTAATTAAACGGTTTTAATGGCATGAATTAATTATGATATGCATGATTACATGTTTAAAAATAGGGTTTAATGTTAAAATGAATAAAATTGTGTTTTAAAGGTTATTCGATATGCGATCGAGTAACAGAGACCGGGGACCATATAAGAGAAAATATTTTTATTAAAAAATTATTTTTAAATATTTAAAATATGGTATATGTTATATGATATTTTCAAAAAAGAATTGTTTTGAGGTGTTTTTATACGCTGAGTCATATTTTTAAACGGCATTCAATTTTCGACGAAAATAGGGACTTTTGAGAACTCGGCTAATATTTTCACAAACTTTCTTAAACAAAATATTTTAAATATTACTTAATGGGATTAAAGGGCCTATTATACTAGATTAATGGGTCTAAGCTTACACCATTGCCTTTAATTAATAAATAAGCCTAAAATCTACCCCAAAGTCATGAAACTCTCGCCCCTCACCCCCCTCACATACTAGGACTCTCCCCTCCCCAAAAAACACGCACACACGAAGATATTTGAAGGAAAAAAGCCACGGTTTTGAGGGGAATTCAGCCTAGGGTTTTTCAACATCGTCTTTTTTCGCATCGCCAACTCGTTTTCTTGCGTAATAAACGCAAAAGCACGTCTTAACTTTCTTTCAAAAATCTTTCACACCATATTATGTATATTGATTAACCTTGCATGAAAAATATGTGGCACAAGTTTTTTTCGTTTGTATGGGCATACATGCAAATAACTCGTGTTTTGATGATATAAAACTCATGTATATGATGCATAAAGGGGCAGATATCCTAGTTCAATAGAAAGGGATGAATTTCAGAGGGTTTAGGAGCCTAGGCAAGGCTACACAAGGGCTGGACCGTTGGTAACCCAGGCTTGAACGAAAACTGCATGATTTGTGTACTAGGGTTTCGGCAAGGAGGAAGCATGGCGTGCGGCTCGACCAGGGCTTGGGATGGATGTGGTTAGGTGTGAGGAAGAGTCCTAGCATGGCCAGGACTCATGCACAGTGGCTAGGGAAGAGTCCATGCGAGATAGGACTTTTCCCATGCAAATTGAGGGCGGCAGCATCTGTGCGAGTGAGTCACGGCTTGACCAGGGGGTCCAGGCTAGGTATGAGGGTGGTCCAGTGAGGTTCATGAGGGTTTGGGCTCGGGTGGTGGCTCGGTCGAAGGGTCCTCGGGGAGTTAGGAGTCCTAGTGTGCATTATCGGCTGCGGCTCGTGCTGGATTTGTGGCGTGGGCTAGGGGCTGGTTAAATTGATTGAGGATAGTCAGTAGGGTCCCTGGTGGTATGGTCAGGGGTTGGCTCGAAGTGGCTCGGGGGTGGTTCGAAGAAAACGAGAGATGACTCGAGGAGAACTAGCTAGGATTCGTGATCTTGGTGTTGAATTGATAAGGGGTCGAACCATAGTCCACAGGGGTCGGTTCATGGTTCACGAGGGTAATTTAGGTAAGAAAAGTTCATGATAAAAGTTTGAGATTAAAATATTAAAGTTTGATTTAATTCGGGAATTAAACGCTTTAACAAATTAATAAATAGGAAATTAAATCGAAAGCCTTAAATTTAAGCTAAACAAAAATATTAGAAATTTAATTTAAGCTTAAATAATTATTTGGGATCGTCTAAAGTCAATGAAAGTAAGAAAAATTCAAAATCGAGAAATTTCAAGTCTAAGGGTAAAACGGTCATTTTAAAACATATATGAACCAAGCCGCTAGTGAGTTATTCGAAGCTCGAATCAATAAAAGCTCATTTTATGATGCTTGTTAAGATAAAAGAACCAAGTTCAAACTTTACAATACAGCTCGTTAGCTCATGAACATGTTCGTTGGTAGGCTCATGAGTCAGTTCATAAATAAAAAAAAAAGTAGTTTTGATATTTGATTTATTTATTTACATTTTACTTATGAAAAATATAGAAAAATCGATTAAAGTTTTTTATTAGAATAAAATTATTAATTTTAATAAGAAAATATTTCCTCTAAATATATAATTTAATTTTTAATGAATTCAATAAATATTTAAATTTATAATTTAATTTATTAAATTTGTTTAGACTCGATAAAATCTCAAATAAGCTTATGAGTCATGAATATATTCATTAAATAAAGTTCGAGCTCAGATAGATTATAAATGACTCAAACTAAAACATTCAATAGTTCGACTCAATTACATCCCTACCTGGATTTTATAGGCACCACACATGTTTTCTTTTCAAGGTTTCGAGAAAATTCATTCAAGCTAAAGGATGCGCAAGGACACAAATTTCTAGTCCTTTGGAAAATTATATTGCTCTAAAAATCGGCCTAGGCACAGTAGGCGGCAACCGACCGCCTAGAAAAGTGCTTGTCGGCTTGTCGCCTAGGCGGTGCTAGGCGATCCTAGGCGGCTTTAGGCAGTTAGGGCTTTTATTTTTAAAAAAAAAAATTGGCGTTTAATTTATTTTAAAAATCCAATTAAAAAATGAAATGTAATGTTTTATAGGCTCTAAACTAAGTCTAACAAGAAATGTTATTTGTTAGTTTGTCCTAGTAAATCTAACTTCATCTTCATATGCGACCTAGAGTGAAAAAACTTCACGAAGACGATTTTGCATCCGAAAAAGTGGAAGATCACAATGATAATATTGAATTAATTTAAACAATGATTTAATATTATAAAGTAAAAAACTGCATCTTATTTTTTTATTAAGTCATGTTATCTCCACCTATATAAATCAGTGATTTAATATCTTAAAATAAAAATAAAATTTAAAAAAATTAGAGATATTTATATATAATATCACTAAATATTATAAAAATTAATTTAAAAAAGTTGTTTAGGCGGCGGCCTAGGCAGCTAGGTCCTAGGTGAAAGGTAGCAAATCGTTTACCTTTTTCGGAATACTGAAAAATTATAAATGAAATTTAATTTTTTTTGGTAATTAATAATTTTGCTACTGAGTTCACCATATTCAGAATAAGAAGATCTAATCGTTTGAGTAGGATTAATAGAATTTAATTAAATTGTTATATGTATAAATTATGATATTTTTGTTGTTCACCTTATTAAATATTTATAAAGATTTTGAAAAATAAAATATTTAAACCATTTTCCATTTTGTCATGCAACTATATAATTTATGGTGCCCAATTGATTGCTTTTTTTCCACTTGTTGGGTAGACGTGTTTTTTTTTTGTCTCGGATCTTTACAATATGTTTATTTCTAGTGTACAATTGATTTTTTTTATGATGGGTGTTAGTCTAGAAAATTATTTATTTTTGTGAATATTAGTTTGACATAATTAAATTGATTAAGGTTATAAAGATTGGTATGGGCCATTAATCAAGGAAAATAGGTTCAATAGAGAGCCCATGATATTCAAGCCCATGACCCATCATGGAAATCTATAAATATGAACTATATCACCATTGTAGAGATTCATTCACATTATCTCATTTTATGCTCCAAAAATCTCTAGCTTTTGTGAGTACATATCTTGAGGTGTTTGCTAACTTGAGTGCTGGAGGATTTTTCGCCGGGTATCTTCCGACACCTCTAACCTCATTTCGTGACATAGGTGGCGACCCCGATATTTACTAGGATGGACGCAAAAGTAGCGGATATTCTTTCATAATAGCGTGTTCACCCGAATTTCGTGCAGCATCAGTTTGGCGCCGTCTGTGGGAAACCCGCCACCTGATCACTTAGAATGCAAACACGATCGCGTACGACCCATGATGCCCAAGAGGAGCATCGACGCCCTCCTCCAGCTCGACCGCAGCACGAAGTTCCTGATCACGTCCGAGGTTCTGAAGGCATTGATGGAGGAACCAGCATCTCGGGCTGTAGCCGAAGCCGTGGCGCAATACCTCGCGACTCGACAGCAGGACAGCAAGAACAGTGGAGCGCACGGCGAAGGAGCCCATTCATATCATTCAGAGAGAATCCCGCAAGAAAGAGAGGTAGTCGGGACCAACGACGTGCCACCGACAAACCTAAAGAAGTGGACTGCACTTCAAGATGACGAGGCTCACAGCCATGCACCTCTTTCCTATCAGAAACTCCACGCCAAGAAAGGAGAAGAGGGTGGATTGGCAATTTTACCAGCACGGCGTAGCCCTTTCACAACAGCCGTTCTAGCGGAGATGCTACCGGTTTGATTAAAGATAGCAAACCTGCCTGAGTATAAAGGAGAAGGGATCCACAAGATCACCTCGACAAATTTTATGCAAAGCCAGACCTTTATGATATCAGCGACGCTGCTTACTGTAAAATCTTTCGAACTACCCTATCAGGACAAGCCCTTACTTGGTTCAACAAGCTACCCCCGGGGACAGTAGGTAGCCTGGAGGAACTCACCAGACGCTTTCTTCAACAATTCTCCATTAATAGGAAGTATCCTAAAACAGCATTTTATTTGTTCACCATAGTCCAGAAAGAGGGAGAGAGCCTGAGAGAGTTCGTACCACGATTTACTCAGGTCATTCATGAGGTCCCGCATGTCAATCACGATTTACTAGCGGGAATCATGCAGCAGAACCTCCGTTATCGGAGATTCAAAGAGTCAATAGCGGGAAAACCCCGAATACTTTGGAAGAATTACTTGAAAGAGCAGAAAAGTACATTCGCATCGAAGAAGCTGTAGAACCTCGTTATCTTATGAAAAGAAAGAAAGAGGATGAGAAATTCGGAATCAAGAAAGAAGAAAGACGGGTAACTCAAAGCCCTCATCTTCAGCATATCCCGCTAAACTCACGCTTGACAGACATATTAGTGGTAGCTGAGAAGCAAGGTCTTTTGCAACCCCCTCCCTATGAAAGAGAACTCGAAAAGACAGCAATCTGACAAATACTGTTGTTTTCACAAGGACAAAGGTCATGCCACAGAAGACTGTTTTGTCCTGCGAGCAGAAATAGAGAAACTCATCAAGCGAGGATACATGGGCAGTTTCGTGGATAAGTCACGAAATCAGCAGGACAATAAGCGCCCGTAGTCCCAGCACAAGCCCAATCCTCTGAGAGGACATGACGACCAAGGGAAATGACCCGTAAGGATAGAGGAGAACCTGCCTACTGGAGGAATCATCGCAGTAATTTCTGGAGGCCCGGCTTGTGGGGATTCAAACAGGGCGAGAAAAACCTTGATTCGCGCAGCATTGCAGGAACTTCCATCTGCGATTAGTACCAAACAACACACCGTACTCAAGGTAGTCCAGTCAAAGGAAGATATGGTGTTATAGTG
>NW_027459826.1:0-70745 GCF_025594145.1 Primulina tabacum | reverse complement strand
TAAGTATAAGTTTTACTATTTTTACAGGTTCGATAAAACTAAAATAACATTGCCCTTGCAAATGAGATTAAGATGATTCTTGGAACTTTAGAAACTTGATGTTAATATCTACAATATTCGTGGCAAGCATGAGATAAAATCCTCTCACAATTGGGATCAAATTAAGCAACAAATAAAGTCATCAAAAGACTGACAGGTTTATCATGCTCTAAAATTTAGATCATATTTCTCAAATTTCTTGGTCAAATGAAAAAATACCAAAGTTCAAACAACTCAATTATCTACGTGTTTTGTTTTATTGAAAAGAAAATTCGAATGGGAAGATTTTCAAAATTGATGTGTATGATGACATAATTTCTTGGAACACCAATGAAGACCTATGTGTAAAAAATTAATATTTTATTTGTGGTCGTCTCCCCAAATCTGGCTGTAAATAGGGGTGCATTGTAATATATGAGATATCCCTCATTCTATGAACAAACCTTTGAGTTTATAATATTTCTCTCTTTTTTCCTTTGTTTCTTTATTTAAATATAATTAGCATGTTAATTTCATATTCAAAGTTTTATATTTTGAATAATGAGTAGCTAACTTCCCAAAGTTGAGATGAAAATGTGAAACTCTTGCCATTATAATAAGGTTATTAAAAGGTAAGAATCTATGTTTTATATTATTTAATCATTATTTGTTGGGGATCGATATGGAGTTTAGAGGGGTGAATAAACTCTATTCCTTTGACGGTTGTTTTTGCAAAATGGTGCTAGAATCCTGTTAGAGATTATAGCAAATCTTGTTCAAGTGTAAAACTAGCTGACCACAATATAGTGCCAAAAATATGATGGTTTAAGGGTGTATAATGATAGAACAGTAAACAGTAGACAATAGTTGTTTTTGGAAGTTCGAAGATGAAATCTTCAACGTTTTCCCTTCTTCTGTTTCCAGAAGGTATCACTAAAAGACTTTGATTTTTACAGTACAACACTTGTACAGACACACTTCAGCAGGACTTATCCTTCGCCTACTGAAACTCTTAGTTTCCTAACACGATAATACGAATACAACGAAGTTCTGGAAAAGACTCTTTTCCATATTACAAACTCTTCTCAAAGATATAATAACTCGATAATGATTGTAGAGAGAGTAAGGAACAATCAGCACAATATGATCTCAAAAGATCAGATAACTTAAGTGAAGCGTGCGCTGCTTTTCTGTATATTGAGCTTTAAAGATGATAAGAAAATCTGAGTGCTCAATTGAACGTTCGTATGTTAGATAATAAGCTTGTAGTTTTTTGGTGACTTTAAACGTCGTTGATCTTGCGTTTATATAGAAGTCTTGAATCCAACGTTTATAAAAAAAGGCTTCTTTGACTTCTGATAAAATCAGCTTTATTGCCAAAAAGTTCCTTCAAAAAAGCATCAAAACAATCAGTCTTGTTTTTTACTAAAACAAGTAAGGCGTATTAAATGACTTTGTTCAGCATTTAATGAAGAATTTAATACTCGTACTTGATAAAGTAACGGTAACATTTAATATAAGATCAATTGGTTTTGATTCAATAGTCAAGTTCTGCTTCTGCTTTACTAAGCGGATATGTACTCGAAGAGTACTGCTTTTGTGAAAGCGATATATTAGCTACTTCTTTAAGCTATCTTCAGGTTTTTATTTACGCGAAATTAAATTAAGTCTATTAATTTTCCCCTTTGCGGTGATGCCAAAACCTAGAAGTTAGTAAAGATGAATATAAAAGCAGATAGCCTTTCAAAAAGAAACAATTGATAAGAGAATATTCAATAAATCAGAGTTCAAAAGGCTTAAAGGAGTTTTAATCATCTGTTCCAATATCTCGGAACACGGTATCCTCATTCTGAGGATCTAGGTTTCTTAAGGATGATTCTGCGTGATGTCCTCCTTCTGTCATTCTTCCTTTTGCTTCTGGTCTGCCTTCTGTTTCCCTCTTTTTGGCATCTAACATCTGAACTCGAGTGAGTAAGAAATATACTCGTCCAGTAAGAGTAATGAAGCCATTATCCAATATCTCCAGTATTGGCATTTGATTCGAAACTAATTCATTTACAGCTTGAATTGATTGAGATTGAGACTCAATCTTGTCGTTGATAGTTTCGATCTTGGAGTCAGTAGCGGCAATTTGAGTTGAGATGGATTGAAGAGACAAGTCATGAACAGAGATAGTACGAAGAACATTAGTTTGACTGAGCACAAGGGCAGCATGGCTTGCCAAGACATTTTTCCGGAAAAGATCATATTCAACTTCAAGCTTTGACAATGATTCTGCCGTTTTAAGGACATAATCCGCTACGCGTTTGCGGAAAAAGTCGGTGGCGCTGACCTCACCAGCACGATCAAAAGATAACTGCTCGACGATTTCGGAAATTCTATCAATAGATCGCCTCAGTGATTCGATCTCAAACTCAAGATTGAATTGCTCTCCATCTGTGGAGGGGCTTCTGGTCATCATACGTTGCCGGATATCAGCAAGATGAGCAACATGAGCAATATGAGTCGAGGAGTCTTCAGGATTGACAATCAGTGCAGTAGAAGGGACACGTTCTGTAGGAGCAGTAGAAATTGCAACGGGCTGTTCAGAAGAGGTTCCTACAACAGCAGTAGATGGTTCAGGTGCTGCACTTCCTTGTGGTTCTGCAGCTTTAAGGTTTCCAGTTGATCGGTGGCTCGAATGGACATTGATGTATCATTCAAAATAGCTTCCATTGCCACTCGATGCACAGCAGAGAAAATCTCTAAATTTGGCAATGATTGAGATTGAGCAACATCTGATTCTGCCATGGGTAGGTCTGCTGGCCGAACCGTTGAATGGACTGCTGGTTGGACCACATCTTCATCCTGAACTGCTTCTAGTGTGGCAGAGACAGTAAGTACAATGAATTCAATGACTTCATCCACCTAAGCAAATTCTCGAACAGAAATAAGAGATGAAGATTGAGTAGGCCGCTTAGGTGATGCAGAAGTACTGGAGACCATAGCTTCTGGTGAAGTTGTAGTTCGTTCCTCGATTGGCTTAGTTTGAGTAAAAATTGGGACGAAACCTACTGAATATTGTGCGGGCTCTCCGAAGGCCTGAGCTTGAGAAAGAATTTGCTCATTCATTATTCTCAATCGATCAGTCAGAATGCGAATGACATGCTGATCTTGAGCAGCAGTAGGAATCATAGGGTTGAAATTAGACTGAAGAGTCTTTAAGAATGATTCCAGCTTCTGTTGCTTCAGTTGCTCAAGAATAAAGCTTCACCTGCTCATGGCTTCAATCACATTATCAGTTCTGGCAAGTTCAAAAACTTTCTCCTCGTACTTCACTATTCTTCCAAAAGTAACTTTTGTCCTAAATATGAGAGAGGATGAAAAACCCAAACCTTATGCCATTCGTCAAAAAATTTCATGCCTTCAATGGCTGTTCTCTCAATCTCCTCCATGTGAAGATCAACACCAGTGAAAATAGATGATTTGGTGCCAAGAGATTCTGATTCTTCAGCAATTTTTTCTTTGCCTTTATCAAAGGATGATATAGGCAACACTGGTCTAAATGCAGAAGACCCAGCGGAGGATTCTCGAATGACAACTCCAGAAGTCGATCTGAAGAACGGAGCAGTAGAGGAAGTGGTTGCAGTAGAAGTAGCTGGTAGTCTGGAGGCAGGGACTGATTCTGGCATAGAAGCGCTGGCTTCTGGAAACACTTGTCTCAAGGGGACAATGTCTAAATCAGTGATTGCAACTGTTTTCTTGATGCGAACAACAGTGCGAGCTTTCTTCTTGCTAGGAGTTACTGGTAGAGATGCCTTGGTAGGAGCAGCAGGCTCCTCAGATATTGTTTTGTAAGAATCACTGGAGATAACCCTTTTTTTCTCTTTATCTTCTTCTGAGGTCCTTGAGCCTCAATTTGAGAATCTCCCACTTCCTTCTTCATGGCAATGAACTCAGCAACAGATGGTTTTGGCCTTAAGGTGAGCACATTGTCAGCATCAGCCATAGTGACGTAAGAAACTTCCTGATCAGTAGTAAGAGGAAAACTAGCATCTTTCAGCATCTTGCTGATTTGAACAACAAAGCCAGAACTCTTCCTTACCACCATATCCTTCATGATTTGAAACAGGAATGAACTCCAATCCACTTTGAATTCAAAGGTGATGGCCAGCATCACTTGGACTTTCTCTTTGGTCAACTTGTCAAAAGTACTGGCTTTGACCAATAGTGCTTTAGCAACAATATCAGCAAGCACCTGGTACTCCATTTTGAGTGGCTTCTTGAAACAAGAAGGAAGAGTTCCTCTCCAAAAGCTGAGTACGTAACAAGGGCAGCTGATATCTCCTCCTTAGATGTATCAGAAAAATCTGAAGTCCCTGAGCATGGAGGAAGAAGGTCGATCCCTGAAGAGCAGCATCAATTTTAATAGATACATCTCCTTGGGAATAAACTATTTTCCCATTGACAACCTTAGCTTTCGCATAGAATTCCAGAAGAGCAGTTTTGTAGATAACTGCTGGTGCCTCCAATAATCTTCTTAGGCAAGTTTTCTCAAGAGCTCGAAACATCTTTACGAGATTTTCGTCGTTGATTGTTAAGACTGATACGAATTAACTTGATAAGCGTTCAGTGCATATGCTCCGTCCATATCTGCAATCAGAATCTGTAGAAGATGAGAGCAAGAGAAAGCAGTAGCTGTAGATCAAAAGTTTGAAAGCGTAAAAGTGAAATGAGATGAAAGAGGCGGTTAATATTCAAACATGTATAGCCGTCAGTGAAACATAAGGACATGTGTCAATATGTTTACGGTTGAATTTGAAAAGTTGAGCAGAGAGTGTCAGATATGCAAAAATTTTGAGAAGTAAAAATAAAAGGCGGACTGTCGAAAGCGGTTACTAAAAAAAAATTAGAAGAGAGTTTGTCGTCTTATGATAATATCTACGGGGAAGTTATGAAGTGCTGAAATATTTTCATCGTCTGAATAAAAACCAGTAGACACGCTGTTTTATCGAAAAAACAAACCGTCTTATTCTTCTGATAAATCACGGAAAAGGAAAAGACAGAATAAATAAATATTCCCCCTCAATTAATGCAAGTAATAAATGCAAAAGATACGATATCTGAGAGAGTGATAGAAGAATCTTGATATTCGTGCAAGATGTGACTGGTAGGGCGTCTCTTTAGCTTCCCCGAGACTCTTTATAAGCACCTGCAATCTCACAAATTAAAATAAGTACTCAAATAATAACAAAACACAAATGGATGATGCAAGTATGCTCTTGGAGTCTTCTCTAGAGGCTGAATCAGCAGAGGAGTTCCAAGGATTATTTCCAGCTTCTCATAATATGATGTCTGAAGACATCCTTTTTCATGTTTTGAAGTCTTGGAAGAAATTTCTTGGCCTGTAATATGAACAATCAGTTAGATTGTTCGTTCTTGTTATTAGGACTAAGTTGCGAAATCATCCCGTTCAGCAACCGCGATCACACAAAGCGAGGAGATTCCTGCAGAGCTTAGTTAAGTTCCTGCTGAAGTACTTTGCAGTACTTCAAACTGCTGATATCAACACAATGTTATAGATAGAAACAATGTAATGCATCTGGTTTTATGAATGAAATGATCCATTTTGTCATATTTATGTTTATCTACTGCTTTTACTTAATGCAAATAAGCAAATAAACAAGTAACAAGAAATAAATAGAAGGAAGAGTGAGAAGAACGTAGTCTGAAAATTTAATGCTTGATGACTCCTCGTCTTCCTCAACTCTTGTCTATAAACAAAGATGACTTCTGCTAATAATGACAAAAGAATTCCAATGGATTGTGAAAGCAGTACTCATGTTCCTCATCCTTCATGGAAACCTCAACTTCTGCAAGAATTAAAACAAGGTGCAGAAGACTTGATTTTTGACGAGGTTATGTCCATTTGGACTATTGTTCATGATCTTCAAGAAATCAACACTGGAGAGTTTCCTGCTTCTGCTAAACAGAGGTCACAAGCAAGGAAGATCAAAAGGCTTGCTCGAGTTGATCACATATCCGAGCTGGTCAAGGATGATGTGCTGAACCACCTGCTGTTGTCAAAAGAATGGGAGTGGCTTTACTTTTTCTTCAATACGGAAAACTTTTGGAATATTAGGAGTCATGATTTAAACAACTGGTTTAGAGTGAGGCAATATGCTGTAGAAAGAAATTTGAAACAAGTTGTAAGACGTCGATTTCATTCTTAATAACAGTAGTTACCACAAATTGTCTCCTTTTCTTATGAACTTACTGATATTAGACAAATGACTGACAGCAATTATCAAACTGATAGCAACAATATACTCAATTTAAGTCAATTAAACCAAGAACATTTCAAAAATAAGAAAACTTATTCTCAGGTAGAGGCTTTGTAAAGGTGTCTGCTTCTTGTTGATCAGTAGAAACGTATTCCAGAAGAATGTCCTTCTTCTTCACATGATCTCTAATGAAATGGTGTCTGATATCTATGTACTTTGTTCTGTAATGAAGTACTGGATTTTGCATGATTCTATAGCACTGGTATTGTCACAGAATATGGGTGATTGAGAAGCATGAACTCCATAATCTTTAAGCTGTTGTTGCATCCAAAATATTTGAGAACACCAGTTTCCAACAACGAGGTATTCTGCTTCTGTAATAGACGTAGCTATAGAAGTCTGCTTTTTACTAAACCAGGAGATCAGCCTATCACCATGAAATTGACAAAAACCACTAGTTCTTTTTCTGTCTAGTTTGCAACTGCATAATCAGCATCTGAATATTCAATAAGGTTAAAAGATGAATCATTAGGATACCATAAGCCGACATTTTGAGTTCAATTTAAGTACTTCAGAATACGTTTAGCAGCAATATAATGTGACTTCTTAGGGTTAGATTGAAAGCTTGCACAAATACAAACAGCAAACATAATATCAGGTCTACTGGCAGTAAGATATAACAGAGAACAAATAAGACCACGATACTGAGTTACCTCTACTGAAGTCCACAATCATCCTTATCAAGTTTAGTGGATGACCTCATTGCAGTGGAAACAGCAGAGCATGCTTCCATGCCAAACATTTTCAGTAGCTCCTTGGTATACTTAGCTTGATTTTTGAAAATTCCAGTATCAAGTTGCTTGATCTGCAGTCCTCGGAAGAATGTTAATTCTCCCATCATGCTCATTTCAAACTGATCCTGCATTAACTTAGCAAACTTTGCACATAATTTGGGGTTAGTTGACCCAAAGATAATGTCATCAAGATAAATATGTCTAACAAAATGTGCTTATTCTTAACTAGGATAAATAGAGTCTTATCTACTGTGCCGATTGTAAAATCATGGTTGACAAGAAATTGTGATAGAGTGTCATACCATGCTCTAGGTGCCTGTTTTAAACCATACATGGCTTTGTGTAATTTAAATACACGATGAGGTAAGAAATGGTCGATAAAACCTGGAGGTTGTTCAACGTAGACCTCTTCTTGTAGTAGACCATTTAGAAATGCGTTTTTCACGTCCATCTGATAAACTTTGATATTTTTGAAAGCAGCTAAGGCTAAAAATATTCTAATCGCTTCAAGCCTTGCTACTGATGCATAGGTTTCATCATAGTCAATTCCTTCTTCTTGTCTGAAACCTTGAGCTACCAGTCTTGCTTTATTTCTGACCACAGTGCCTTCTTCCAGTTTAGCTTGTTTCTAATACCCACCGAATTCCAATAACATCTTGATGAGATGGTCTGGGTACAAGAAACCAAACTTCATTTCTCTCTTAATTGATCAGCATCTCTTGCATAGCTTCGATCACAACTGGATCCATAAGAGCTTCTTCAATTTTCTTTGGTTCATCCTGGGAAGTAAAGGCAGCATGCATATATTCATTAATCATTTGCCTTCTGTGTTCTTAATGGAGCTGCAGGATACCAATAACTAAAGATGGAGGATGGGTATTTTCCTCCAAACAAAAGGTTTTAAATATATTTCTTCCTGGTTTGATGTAATCGAAATTAGGCTCAGCTGGAGTATAGACAGTAGCCAGGTTCTGGAATGTTCACTTTGATTCTGGTAAATCTCGTGTCTGAAAAATTGGTTCTACCCGAGGAATGTTGTTCTGGATTTTGAGCATCTTTAAACACTAGGTTCTGCATCATGTTCACTATCCAGTTCAAGATGAATTCTGTCTAACCTGTTACTTAGATTTGATACGTTATAAATTTCAGGAGCACTGCTATCTTCATCAAAGACAACATGAATAGATTCTTCAACATTAAGAGTTTTATTGTTGAAAATTCTAAAAGCTTTGCTTACTGCTGAATAACCAAGAAATAGCCCAGCATCTGATTTTTAATCAAATGCACTTAAATAATTTTTAACCGTTATTGAGAACAAAGCATCTGCAACCAAATACATGAAAATAAGATACGTTAGGCTTACTCCCTTTCCATAACTCATATGGAGTCTGATTGTGCTTTTGTTGATCATGGTTCTGTTTTGTGTGTAGCATGCTGTATTGATTGCTTCTGCCCAGAAGCGTTGAGAGATGTTTGCATCTGCTAGCATTGTTCTAGCAGCATCTTTAAGAGTTCTGTTTCTTCTCTCAGCCACTTCATTCTGTTGAGGCGTTCTAGCAGGTGATTATTCATTATGAATGCCATGTTCATCCAAATATAACTCAAGAATCTTGTTAGTAAACTCAGTACCCCGATCACTTCTGATTTATGATAAAAACTGATTTTTCATTTTGAATCTTTTTCAGAAGCTTGATCAGGAGACTACTGGTTTGATCTTTTCCAACAAGAAATATTAACCAAGTAAATCTGGAAAAGTCATCAACAACACCAAGTGTATATTTCATTCCCCCTAAGCTCATGATAGGGATTGGACCAAACAAGTCCATATGCAAAAATTCCAAACACCTTGAAGTTGATTTACTAGCTTTGTTCTTGGAGACTAGATCTCACCTGCTTGCAAAGTTGACATGCAAAACAAACATGATTCTTAGCAAAATTAATATCAGGCAAACCATCAACTATGTTCTGCTTCTTGAGATTATGATTGACTTGAAATTCAGGTGATTCAATCTCTTGTGCCATAGCCAATGTTTATCATTAAGAGAAGCAACTAAACACGTAGGAACATTAATAGGATCTGTATTCCAAGAAACTTTGTAAACTGTTGCCTTCTCTTTTTCCAATTAAAACAGTAGATTCATCAGCATTTTTAACTGTGCATGTGTGCTTCTGAAAAGCCACAGAATACCATTATCACACAGTTGACTAATGCTAATCAAGTTGTAGCAAAGATTTTCAACTAAAAGTACATCATTGATAGTAATGTTACCATGGATAATCTTACCCTTACCCACGGTTTTAACCTTTTGAGTTATCTCCAAATGTTATCTTGGTACAGTACAACTCATTACTTCTGATAGTCGAGTTTTTTTTTCCAGTCATGTGTCTGGAACATCCACTGTCCAGATACCATGTGGAGCTGCTGATTTTGGGCTTTCTTCTCCTGTTCCTGCAAACACAAATTTAGTATCTGGTACCCAATCTATTAAGGTCCAATCCTTATCAGTCTTTTAGGAACCCACATTTGTACAATTCAAGGTGACCTTGTACTTTCGGGTATCCAAAGAGGTGTGTGCAACAGAAGGTCTGCTATAACAGAATGCATCTTCGAATGTTGTTCTTCCCTTCTATTTTTTATTTTCTGGTCTGTATCTCTTCTGAACAGGTCTAGAATTATAGTACTGGTAGTTTTTAACCTTCATAGGGGGTTGTCCTCCTGATTTGAATCCTCTGCTGGATCCAGAACTCTGGTGAACTCTTCCATTAGGTTCAACATAACCCAGACCATAATGCTTCTCTCTGTTCGTCTAATTTACAGTTCTTTCAACTCGAACAGTTGGTACTTCAGGTTCATATACAACACTGGATTTGACAAAGTGAATGAATTTCCCTTTGCCTTTAATCCAACTCTGGTTAGTACTTGTTTCAGAAATGCTTTCATTATTGCTGAATCCGAGACCACTCCTGTCACCGGATTGCTTCTGCATTTCTTGCATCTTCTCTAAAGAAACAGAAGACTTATTCCATGCATTTCCCAAAACAGATAGCTTCTGATTTTCAGACCTCACTGTTTGGTAATCTGTATTCACTCTTTCGTTCTCAGTTTTTAACTTACTCATCTCATTTAAATCATTGCAGATGTTCTCTTGCAAGCAAGTGAACTTACTAACTTGATCTTTTAAGTCTTGAGTTTAAATCTTAACTTCCTCGAATGATTGAGAAGTCTTGAGTACTCTTCCACCATGTCATGCGGTGCATTAATTAAATCAGTTCGTGTAAATTCGTCAGAGTCAAAGTCAAGTACCTCTCCAGATGTCGAGGTTGGTTCAATATCTGCCATAAGACATTTGATCTCTTCTGCATCACTTTCTCTGGAATCACTTTCTGAGTCAGAAGACTCAGAGCTAGAGTCTGCCCATTTAGATTGCTTTCCTCAGCAATCATTGCTTTGCGGTCTTTTCTCTCAACTTCTTGTCATTCCTTTTTCTTTTGGTCATCCTTCTTGGGCTTTGGACAATCAACAATAAAGTGACCGATCTTTCCATAGTTAAAGCATGCCATGTCACCAGGTGGTGAATCCTTCTTGAAGTTCCTGTTAGGGCTTTGGTAGGCTCGGTGATTCTTCTTCATGAATCTGGAGAATTTCTTTACAAAGAGAGACATAGCATCATTGCTGATCTTTTCAGCAGTCTTTCCAGAGGTGCTCTCAATTAAGGTAGCAGGTACTGCTTGTGGAACAGCTATAGCAACAGCAGCAGTAGAAGCAGTAGCAGCAGTAGCAGCAAGAGCCTTGGTTGGTAGATTTGTTGAGGGCTCTTCTCCACTTCTTACTTCTAGTTCGAACTCATAGGCCTTTAAGTCAGCGAACAAGTCATGTAGCTCCAACTTGTTTAGATCTTTAGAGACTCTCATAGCCATTGTTTTAACTTCCATTCCCCTGGGTAAAGCTCTCATCACCTTGAGTGCTATTTCTCTATTGCCATACTCTTTCCCAAGAGCTGCTAGTTCATTAACCAGGCTGCTGAACCGTTCATCAAACTAATTTAGAGTTTCTCCAGCTTTTATTTTGAGATTCTCGAATTTCTGCATTGCTACAGACAGTTTATTCTCCTTCGTCTGCTCATTTCCTTCAAAGATTTGGATGAGCTTTCTCCCAAATTTATTTAGCAGTAGAATACATTTTGATTTTGCTAAAGGTGTTTTTGTCAAGGGTTTTGTAAAAAATGTCCTTCGCAACATTGTCAAGATTGGCTTTCTTCTTATCTTTGCCAGTCCATTCACTTCTGTGCTTTTCAACCATTTGAGGCGCTCCCTCAATAACAGCAATAGCAGTGTTAGATTTTAAGATCTTCAAAGAACCATCTGTGATGACATACCACATGTCATCATCTTGGGCTGCAAGATGAGCTTGCATCGGGATCTTCCAATCATCAAAGTCTTCTTTTGAGAACATAGGAACGTTGCTGAAGTGTGCCATATCTGTTGTAAATAGAGAACAAGAAAAATCTGCTCTGATACCACTTGTTGGAGATTGATATGGAGTTTAGAGGGGGGGGGGGGGGGGGTGAATAAACTCTATTCCGTTGATGGTCATTTTTGCAAAAGGGTGCTAGAATCCTGTTAGAGATTATAGCAAAATCTTGTTCAAGTGTTAAAACCAGCAGACCACAATATAGTGCGAAAACGATCTGATGGTTTAAGGGTGTATAATGATAGAACAGTAAGCAGTAGACAATAGTTGTTTATGGAAGTTCGAAGATGAAATCTTCTACGTCTCCCCTTCTTCTGTTTCCAGAAGGTATCACTAAAAGACTTTGGTTTTTATAGTACAACACTTGTATACACCCACTTCAGCAGGACTTATCCTTCGCCTACTGAAACTCTTAGTTTCTCAACACGATAATACGAATACAAAGAAGTTCTGGAAAAAGACTATTTTCCAGATTACAAACTCTTCTCAAAGATATAATAACTCGATAATGATTTTAGAGAAATAAGAAACAGTTAGCACAATCTGATCTCAAAAAATCAGATAACTTAATGAAGGGTGTGCTGCTTTTCTGTATATTGAGCTTTAAAGATGATAAGAAAATCTGAGTGCTCAATTCAACGTTCGTATGTTAGAGAATAAGATCGTAGTATTTTGGTGACTTGTAAACGTCGTTGATCTTGCATTTATATAGAAGTCTTGAATCCAACATTTATAAAAAAATGGCTTCTTTGACTTCTGATAAAATCAGCTTTATTGCCTAAAAGAGTTACTGCAAAAAGGATTCAAAACAATCAGTCTTGTTTTATACTAAAATAGGTGAGGCGTATTAAATGACTTAGTTCAGCATTTAATGAAGCATTTAATACTCGTACTTGATAAAGTAACGGTAACATTTAATATAAGATCGATTGGTTCTGATTCAGTAGTCAAGTTCTGCTTCTGATTTACTAAGCGGATAAGTACTCGAAGAATACTACTTTTGTGAAAGCGATATATTAGCTACTGCTTTAAGATATCTTCAGGTTTAATTTACGCGATATACTGGTTTTGACTATCATTACCACAATTAAATTAAGTCTATCATTATTTATTGTTTATGTTATATTTTTTTTTAAGCATTATTATACCCTACTTATAAGTGAGAGTTTTGATTTATTGTTGCTATATGTTACACTAAATTCTTGGAACCATTTAAATGTTAGTTTGGTATTACCAACCATTTAAAGTGGTTTCCTTTATTTATTATATATGAATATATCATAATATTAATTTCTTGGTACCATTTAAATTGTTAGGTTTATATTACCAACAATTTAAAGTGGAATATTGATTTAGTGTTTACAAATATATATATAACACAATAAATACTTAACAACATTTATAAGTTTTTGTATATATTATATACTTATAAGATAATAATATATAATATAATATAAATATGATTATTTCATATATTGGAACCATTTTATTAAGTGGATTTCAATGATGTTTATTAATATCAACTTTATTAAAATACCAAGAATAGATCCTCTAATCTCAACTACTTAAATTAAATTTTGAATAACTAAAAAATTACCAATTAAAGATTCAAAAAATTAAAAGAAAAAAAAAAACAAAAGGACATTGTAGTGGACTTGTAATTAACATAGCTTGCCTGTGGATACAATATTCGAACTCACCGAATTATACTACTTGTGGACAACCTGCTCTTGGAATTGAGACAATCAAAGTCGCATCATCCAGATAGCGACTCCTCAAGTCCCTCTCCGCTTTCCCAAGTAGCTTCTTCCTCCGAGTGATTTAGCCAGTTGACCTTGAACATTGGAATCAGAGTTTTCTTTCTTGCCTACCCAAGATTTGTATAAGCCTTTCCTCACAAGTCACATTTGGAGTCAATTGCAGAGGTTCATGATTTAGTACATGTGAAGGGTTTGATATGTACTTTTGCAGCATCGAGATATGAAACACATTGTGTACTCCAGATAGCATCGGTGGCAATGCCCATGAATCTTGGACTAAGTTTGCCTTTCTTGCCAAATCGCATAACACCCTTCAGAGGTGCTCTTTTCACAAATATGTTGTCTCCTACTACAAACTCTAACTCTCTTCTTTGCTTGTCCTCATAATTTTCTGTCGGATTTGTGCAGTCCTTCATTCTGTCTCGAATTTTGACTACTATCTCGGTTGTGTGCTTGATGTCGTCAGGATCAATTCCCTCTTTCACCAACCTCGTCCCAATGAATAGGTGATCTATATTTTCTTCCATATAGTACTTCATAAAAAGCAATCCTATAGATGATTGATAGCTATTATTATAGATAAACTTCACTAGAGGTAATTTTGGTCCCAACTTCCTTTGAAATCGATCACACAAGCTCGAAGTAGATCCTCTAAAATTTGAATAATTCTCTCTGACTGACCATCGGTTTGAGGATGTAATGTTGTGCTAAATAACAATGATCCCATCGCTGCATGCAGACTCTTCCAGAAAAGTGATGTAAATCTCGGTCTCTGTCAGAAACAACAGATACGAGAATCCCATGCAGACGAACTATCTATCGAATATACAAATCACCATACTGTGTCATGGTGAATGTCATCTTGATAGTTAGAAAATGCGATGATTTCATAAGACAATCCACTATCACTCATATGTCCAAGGAAGCCTGACAACTATTGTGAATAAGACTCCGTGCTTGCATGCAAAAGATCATGCGAGGGAAACTCCTCCATCTATCTGGCTCAAAGAGAAACTGCTCCATGCCCAAAGGTCTTACTAACACTAACCTTTTCTAGAAATCAATGAGAACTATGTTCTTCGGAAGCCAGTCCATTCCAAAGATAATATCAAATTCTGGCATCGGCAAAACGATCAGATCGGCGTACACTAGGTTGCCCTGTAGTTCAAGATCGATGTCTGACTACACTAAAAGCTGATAAACTCTTCCCCTGATAGGACCGTTACTAAATAACTCACGTCAAATCCAATAGACTTAACGTCCAGAAGATTAGCGAACGTCTCCGAAATAAAAGAGTGAGTGACCCCTGAATCTATCAAGGTCTTCGTGGCTACTCTCTTTTATGAAAATATTTCCTGAGAGACGTTGGTACAACACAAAAGCTTATATTCCAAAATTTCTAATCTTAACCTCAAGCATAGTTGAAATTTATACCCCAAGTCACCAAAATATTAACTTGCACACTAATAATCCCAAATAAAATTCAAAACATGCATACAAAGAATAATGCGGTGCTGAATTGAATTGGTTACCAGTCAGCAGGGTCGTGTCTGGGTTTGCCTCCTCTGCTTGCATGGCGAACACTCTACCCTGGGTGGCTGCCTCCACTATGGGGCAGTCCTTCAACATGTGATCGCTGGCTCCCGCATTTAAAACACTTGCCCGATCCATATAAACAATGTCCCGATGCTGGCGGCTTCACTTTCGGGCACACTGGGTACTCAACGGGCCTCTGAGGAGCCTTCTGTTGAGGAATAGAACCCTTGCCCTTCGGTGGTCCTTGAAATGGCTTTCTTCCCTGCCTGCCCCTGGTAAGGTCTCTTAAATTGAGGTCGCTGATGCTGCTGTTGCGGTGTCTGATAGGGCCTCTTGCCCTGCCTGTTAACCACGATGTCTCTCTGGTCTTGCTCTGCCGCTAAGGCTCTAGACACGGCAACGGCATACGTAGTCAGACCAGCAACCCTCACATCACGAGGCAAGATCGGGCGCAAACCATCCATTAAATGCCTCAGCTTACCCTGAGCATCATTAGCTATCAGGGGCACAAAGTGACACCCCCTTTCAAACTTCCTGACGAAGTCTGCCACGCTGCTGTCTCCCAGTCGCAGCGTCATGAATTCCCTGGTCAGGCTAGATCGTACTTCCTCAGTGAAGTACATGGAGTAGAATACCTCTTTAAACCCATTCCACGTCAGTGTTTGCAAGTCCACTGACACCGATGCACTATCCCACCATAACCTGGCGGCCTATGTCAGAAGGAATGTGGCACACCTGACCCTATCTGCATCTTGCAGCTCCATAAAAGCGAAAATCACCTCGATGGACTTAATCCATCCTTCAGCTATCATCGGGTCAGTAGTCCCCGAGAACTTCTTAGGATTCATCCTCCTAAACCTTTCCTACACAGCCTCTGGCCTGGGCCTCGCCCCCATGTCCACTGTTGCCCGGTTCCCCCAAATTGTGCGAAGAACTGAGTCATACCTGCAAGCATCTGTGCCTGCATATCTGGCGGTGGAGGAGGGAGGAGCGTCTCTCGCTTCCTCTCGAGCCTCTCTGTCCTCATCCCTTGCTTCCCGGTTAATCATGGCTTCTAGGAGGCATACTGATCAACAATTTATCCAGCACGTAACCCAATGTACATGAATATAATATCAATAGCATAAGATGCACGTAATTTGAACTTAAAACATGGACATGCTGAAATCATGACTTAATGCTTAATACATGGAATAATTCAAACCCTTAAAACTTACAGACTTGAGGTGTGGCTTCGTTGAGCTTCTCGCAACTTGCAGTAGGGCATAACCCTTTACAAGAACCTGGCTCTGATACCAACTGTAACGTATCTTATTTGAACTACTTGAAATTTGCAGAAAAACAAAAAATTTCTTAAATATAAATATACTTTCAAATTGTGATCATAAATAAACTGTCCAACCAAAAGTATTTGCAATAAGATAGATCACATATAAGTTTGCTAAAGAAAAATACTTGTTTAAACATCATAAACCAAAACGTAAAATCAGAGTAGTTGAAGCATTGCGATAAAAACTTAAAAACATGGGTGGTCCTCGGGTTTAGCTTCCCGCTCAGTCCAAGCCAGCTCACTGGTCATCACCTCTTGTCTCCTCAAATTCATCCTCACCTGCATCGATCAAATCTAGTGAGTCTAAAGACTCAACATGCATAAACTGGAATAACAAGTAATACGTAATAAAACCACATGCATGTTTAAAGTAAGACGTACATACTTGAAACTTGAACGTAATAGCATAAATGTACTTGAATCATTAACGTAGTAGCATAAACGTAAACGTGCCATCATCATAAGAATTTCTTGATCATACATGCATCATACATACTTGAGCATACATAATATCATTTTGCGTAGAGATATGTTTCAAAGCAAGTGACCCATACATAAATACGCCAATCAGACTAAACCAGAGTACTAGGCTGGCAGGGGAAGTCCACTACCACATACATGAGATCCTCGTTCATAATTAACGGGTGGATTGGTCCCTGGTCATACTTTACCGCTTTCCAATCCTGATCTAAACCCGGTCATATTTTACGGGGGTGGAGAGGTCTTCGGCCACATTCGCTGACTTCCAAAACCCGTTCATAATTTGGTCAAAAGACATTTAGTGTAGTGCCCAAATTCAGCACACGTATAACCCATGCATTTATTTAATTAGTAAATCATTTAATTAATTTTAAATTGATCTTATCAGTGCATGATTTATGAAAATACATTATTTTTAAATTAGTCATGTTTATGTGATGCACGGTAAAATATTTTTTCGATTTTCAGGTTTCAGGCGATCATTCGAGGCGGGATTGAGGAAAAGACCCGGTGACGATTTTGGCAATTTTAATGCGGCATTTTATTTTTAAGTTAAGAGTGGGGCATTTAATTAATTTATGAAGAGTTAGTATTTTAAAGCCTAATTTGTTTATTTAGTGAGTTTTAACACTTTAAAACTTTTAAAGTTGTCAAGGGTGCACTTTATTTTAATGTAGAGGATTTTATTTAAGATTAGTAGGAATAGTTTTCTTTTTATTTGTCAATGATGTTAACATTTAATTAGTATATTGGTTAGCATGTTAATTATTTTAGTTAAGGAAATTAATCCCTTAATTTATCTCTAAACGCACGCACACACACATGATTACACACTAAAACTCACGCTTTTTGCACAACGCGCACACACCTCCATTCATTCAAATTTTTTTGAAAAGAAATTTTAGGGTTCTTCTCCCCATAGCAGCCGCCCCCTTCTCTAACAATTTCCAACAAGTTTTGTTGAGTTTTCTTCCAAGATTCTCGCGCCACATTCGTCCCGGATCAAGCCTCGCTCCGTTCCCGCATCGATATCGCCGTTTCGGTAAAGTTTATCATCATAAGGCACGTATAATCTCTCTTTTGTTGCATCGATCATGTCATAGTATGTGTTGCGTTGTTTTTATGCGTAAAATCCATGTATGATGTGTAGTAGTTTGAGCAGTTAATTGTTTGGATCGATTTTGAAGGAAAATTTTTAGATCTAAACCACGTTTTTACTGTTCTTATTAAAACTGCGAATGTTCGGTCAAGATTTTGGGAAAACTGTCAACGCGAAAAACGTAGAACTTTTGATACCCTTCGATATGATATAAGATTCGAAATTTTTGAATAAAAATTGAGTGAGTTATGGAATTTTTCGTGGGACTGCTCAAACTGCATTTTCAGAAAATTATGATATTGATGCGTTCTTAAAGTTTATTTGTTGCAGGCTTCGTTGGGGATCAACGGGCGATTGTTGTTGCATCTAGGTATGATTATTATGATGTTGGGTTTGTATTTTGTATGTCGTTTAGTGTCGATAGGTACTCGAGCACCTTAGTAGTCGTAGGAATCGAGTTGGTGTCGATTACCACGTTTTTTGAATTGTATGTACCATAGGGTGAACATCGTTGCTTTGGATGTCGTACGAAATTTGTTTGATGTTATAGCATGCTAGGATGGGTCTCGGGTGCCGATTCATAGTCCGTGCCTTTGTTTCTTTCATGGTGTCATCCTGCGAGCCTACACGGACCCCTATACGGACCCTAGCACTGGGTCCGTGTCCTCACTTCTTCCCGAGTTTCACTTTTGCGCACCTACACGGGACACCCCACCCGGACCTAAGCACGGGGTCCGTGCCTTCCCTTTTCTTCACGAGTCATTTCACCGCACCCACACGGGCCCGGAGCCGGACCTTGGCACGGGGTCCGTGTACTTGAGTTTTGGGGAATATTATGGTATGCTTTGAGGTTTGATGTCTTGGTTTAGTGCAATGTTTAACAATGGTCGAGTCACGGGAATTTTAGAACGTCCTAAGAAAATGTATGAACTCATGGGTAGCTTGACTGTTACGTTTAAGTTACACCCGTTAAGCTTATGAATTCACGTTAGTATGTTGTAGCAACGACCCCGGTCGAAGTCCAACGAATCCCTCAACGCCAAGTAAGTATGTTGAAGTGCAAGAAAATATTTTAAGTTTTTGAGGTATGCTAATTGTCTTGTGACCAAATTATGAATGGGTTTGGAAGTCGGTGAACGTGGCCGAGGACCTCTCCACCCCGTTAAATTATGAACGGATTAGATCGTGGTTGGAAAGCGTTAAATTATGAACGGGGACAAACCAGCCCGGTTAAATTATGAACGGGGAGCTCATTTATGTGGCAAGTGGGTACGTCCCTGTCAGCCCAGTACTGTGGGTTGTCTGATCAGGCGTTTATTATGTATGGGTCACTTGCTTTGAAACATCCTCTACGCAAAATGAAGTCATGTATGTTTAAGTATGATCAAGTATGCAAGCATGTTTATGAAAGCTTTTAAGTTATGGCCGTCTATGTATGTATGCAAGTTCAGCTCATTTCAAATCCAAGCTTCAAGTATGTACATTCTATTTAAAGTTGCATGCGATTTATTATGTAATACTTGCTATTGTCAGTTTATACGTGTTGAGTCTTTAGACTCACTAGACTTGATCGATGCAGGTGAGGATGATCATGTTGAGACGAGGGGTGGGGACCAAGGAGCCGGCTTGGACTGAGCAGAAGGCTAGACCCGAGGACCGCCCGCGCTATATTTAAGATTTTAAGCATGAAAATATTGATACTCTGATTTTATGTTTTGATGCGAGATGTTCTGAGCAAGCTTTTTCTTAAACAAGATTTTTATATTGGTGAATGGATGATGTAGTGACGACCGTATTGATTTTATTTTCGTATTCAAGAAAATTTTTAATTTTTCCACAAATTTTAAGTAGTAAAAGTACGGTTCGTTACATTTAGCATATCTCAAAACTTAAAATATTTTCTTATGCACGTCGAACATACTTACGTGGCGTTAAGGGATTCGTTGATCTCGTTTGGGGCCACTGCTGTACATACTAACATGAGTTCGAATACCTATCTTGCATTACTTAGACGTATAGTCCATGCTCATACCCAAAAATGACCAAACATTCTAAATCTCTCGGGACTTGACTTCGTTTAAAATCATTGTACTAAATCATAACATCAAACCCAAAACAATCCCTAAAAAAATTTAAATTTTTTTAAATTTTTTTTTAAAAAGGGGACACGGACCTCGTGTAAGGGTCCGTTGTCGGGGTCCATGTAGATGCTGAAATATCGCATTTTGAAGGAAAAATGGACACGGGACTCCGTGTATTGGGTCGGGAAGGGTTCCCGGGTAGCCTCTGAACTTGCAAACGCTCGCGAAAAAGTCACTAACGTATTGATTCATTCTTCCAATCCAAGCCTAGGGACAATGAAACAACACCTCGAGACTCATCCTAGGATGCTATTACATTGATTCAAATTCAAAACAAACGTCCCAAAACAAATACGCATCACAAACTACGCAACTCAATCCGTGAACTCGACATTTGACACCAAAACACATCCTACCACTTCTAATGCAAACAAGTGCCTATCGACGCCATCCGACACCCCCAAAAACCATCTCAACATCATACTCAACATACTTAAACACAGCAGTGATTACCCGTTGGTCCCACGAAGCCTGCAACAATAAAACTTCAAGAACACATCAAGAATGCATTATCCGAAAAACACAGTTTGAGCAGTCCCACGAAAACAATCATAACTCACTCATTTCCTATCCAAATATTTCGAATTTACTGTCAAATCGAAGGTATCAAAATGTTCTTACGTTTTATATGTTGAAAATTTTCCAGAAAATCTATCAAAAAGGTCGCAGTATTTAAAAAGACATCAAATTTTGAGTTTTCACATCTAAAATCGTTTCAAACCGATCCAACAAATTTTTGCTCAAATGTTTTACAACATACATGGATTTTTACGCATAATAAACATAAGAACATATAATACAACAAGATCGATGCAGAAAAAGAAATTATACATGCCTTTTGGTATTTAAAAATACCGAAACGACTACACCGAAGCGGGAAAGATGCGAGGGACGATCCGGGACGAACGTGGCACGACTTTCTTTAAGAAAAGCCAACAAAATCGCTAAGAAAATCAAAGAGGAGAGGGGCGGCTGTTGAAGTTCTATGAACCCTAGGTTTGCTCGCAAAAAAAATTAAAACAACACAAATGACATATGTGTGTGTGTCTTGTAAGTTTAGTGTGTGTAAAAGTGTGTTTTTGTGTGGAGTTATAATAGGGTTAATTAGGGGCTAAATTGTGCTAAAATTAATAATTAGCAAACAATTAAAAATGCTAACCCACTTTCAACTTAATAAAATCCCTTAATTTAAAATTAAATGCACACTTGCTAAACTTTAAAAGTTTTAAAAATCCTAAAATCACTAATTAAATCAACTAGGCTTTAAAAATGCTAAAAACTAAATAAACTTTAGAATACCCCAATCCTAACTTAAAATAAAATACTACATTTTAAAATCGCCATAATCGTTGCCGGTCTCTGTTTCCTCGATCTCGCATCGAATAATCGCCTGAAACATGAAACTCAAGAAAACATTTAACGTGCATCACATAAACATAAATAATTAAATAATACAATTTAAATAGATCATGCATCGCAATAGATCATTTTAAACTTAAATAAATAATTTAGCAATTTAAATAAATGTATGGGTTTACGTGTACTGAATTTGGGCTCTACACTATCTCTCAAAGTCGACTGTGCCGTCCATGTGGCAAGATTATGGGCCTTGCCCCTAGCATATACTGTAAGCTCAAAACCGCTGCATCTCGGACTGCAGTGGTCTTTGAAGAGATAATGAGTAATAACTGCCGTCTGTTCGACTCAGTGCGTCCGCCACTACATTAGCTTTTCCCAGATGGTAGCTAATCTCACGTATCAGTATTTCACCCAACTCAAGCCATCTTCGCTGTCGCATATTCAAATCTTTTTGGGTGAAGAAGTATTTCAAACAATAATGGTCAGTGAAAATATTGCACTTCTCCCCGTAGAAGTAATTCCTCCAAATTGTCAATGAAAAAACTACCGCTGCAAGCTCAAGATCATGAGTAGAGTAATTTTTCTCGTGAACTTTCAACTGTCTTGACGCATAGGCTATAACTCGTCGTTTTGCATCAGAACTACTTCGCCCAAACCAAGTTTAGAAGCGTCGTGTATAATAACATACTCTCCTTGACCCGATGGCATAGATAACACTGACGCTGAAATCAAAGATTGCTTCAACTTGTCAAAACTATCTTGGCACTCGGATCCCCATAAAAACTTTGCATTACTTCTTTGTCAAGGGCAGCGGTCATGGATACTGCAATAGATGTGAATCCCTGAATAAACTTTCGATAATAGCCAGCTAGTTCCAAGAAACTACGAATCTCAGTTACACTCTTCGGTACTTACCATTCTTTCACTGCCTCGACTTTACTTGGATCAACTTCAACTCCATCTCCAGAAATGATGTGGCTTAAGAACGTCACTCTATCAAGCCAAAAATTCACACTTGCTGAATTTTGCAGACAAACTTCCTATCTTCAAATACTTGCAGTGATGATCCTCAAATGACGACAATGTTCCTCTTTATTCTTCGAATATATCAGCAATGAAGACTATGATGAAATGATCCAGATACGGCTGAAATACACGATTCATGATATCCATGAAGAACGATGGCGCATTGGTCAACCCAAATGGTATGACCATAAACTTGTAGTGCCCATATCTAGTCCGAAACGATGTCTTATGAACGTCAGACTCTTTCACTTTCAATTGATGGTATCCAGAACGAAGATCAATTTTAAAGAATATCGATTGCTCCTTGCAATTGATCAAATGAAATCTTCATTTCTTGGTAGATGATACTTATTCTGGATAATCACTCTATTCAGCTCTCGATAATCAATACAGAGTCGCATACTATCATCTTTCTTCTTCACAAATAATATTGGTGCGCCCCACGGACAGTAACTAGGGTGAATAAAAACCTTCGTCTAGAAATTCGTGGATTTCATCTTTTAATTCTTTCATTTTAGCGAGTTCTAGACGACAAGGTGCTTTAGAATGTTACAGTACCCGGCATCAACTAAATAGAAAATTTCACCCTCACGGTCAGGTGGAATGCTAGAAACGTCATCAAGAAAGACACTAGGAAAGTCTCTGACAATCTCAACATCCTCCAACTTCTTACTGATATGAGCATGTGCGGTAGTGACACATGTTAGAAAGGCTTGGCATCCTCGTCTCATAAGCTTCCTCGCACACAGACAAGAGATAATGGGCGGCATTTTCTTGTTCCTCACCGCCTCAAAAACTAAAGATTTCCCACTAGGCGGTCGAATAGACACTGATCTCTGATGAAATCTATCGAAGCTCCATTTGCTGATAACCAATCCATACTGAGTATAAGGTAAAATTCAGGCATTGGGGGTACGATAGATCTTCCTGAACCACATCTTAAATAAACGAAGCTCCAGATTCTCACAATACTAGACGTGATCATTTGATCACGAGAAGGAATAAAAACTTTGAAACCCAATCCCATATCCTCATGTGTAATATTTAGTCGCTTAACGAAAGTCTCGGATATGAAAGAGTGTGTAGCTCCCAATCCAGCAATTCATAGGTAGCTGCAACTAGAATAAATATCCTCCATGTGTAAAAACGTTTTAGATTACTCGTGTTGAAACTTAAGGAATTTGTATCATAATTCCCAAAAATTTCATGAAGATGATTGATTGGATCATATTGTTCATAGGAAAATTTATAATTTCCCCCTTATAATTTTGATTAATTACATTTTGCCACCTCAACTCTTCCAAATTTATCATTTTAGTCTCCAGAAATTTTTCAAAAATTTCATATTGACCTTTAAAATTACGGAAATTTCACTTTTTGGTCCTTACATTTTCGGAATTTACGATTTAGCCCCTTAAGTTTTTTAAATTTTAAATTTGGTCCTCAAACTTCCGAAAATCACAATTTAACCCCTAAATTTCGGTTAATTACATTTGGTCCTTATTTTTTTCGAAAATTTGCATTTCGGGTCATTAAATTTTCGGAAATTGCATATTAGTCCTTTCAAAATTTGCAAAAATTCCTAATCAGGCCCTTTGTAGAGCCCAAAATCAGTACACGTAAAACTTATGAATTTATTTAAATTTTCAAATTATTTATTTAAGTTTAAAAATGATTTTAGAGATTCATGATTTATTAATTTGCATTATTTTTTAAATTATTTATGATTATGTGATGCACGTTATAAAGTTTCATGAGTTTCACGTTTCAGGCGATTATTCGAAGCAGGATCGAGGAAATGAGACCGGCGGGCGATTCGTGCGATTTGTAAAATGCGTTATTTTATTTCAAACAAAGAAAGTGGCATTTTAATGATTTATTAAGTTTGAGTATTTTATAACCTAATTTAATTATTAAGTGAATTTTTAAGATTTTAAAACTTTTAAGTCTATCAAGTGGTGTTTTTATTCTAATTAAGGGATTTGTTAAATTAGTGTGGATTAACATATAAATAGTTTGTTAATTACTAATTAAGAAAATTTTATCCCCAATTACCTAAACACACGCACACACGCTATCACACTCACACCCACATTCACGATATACATACACACATTTCATTGTCTTTTCATTTCATTTGTTTGAGAGAAAGCTTAGGGTTCTAAGTTTTAGCAGCAGCCTTCCCTTCGTCTTCAAAATTCCAGCAATTCTCGTCCACTTTTCTTCAAGAAAATCTTGTCACGTTTGTCCAGGATCAACCATCGCATCCTCTCCGCTTCGATATTGTCGTTTCGGTAGTTTTAAATATCAAGGCATGTATATTCCTTCGTTGTTGCATCGATCTTATCATAGTATACGTTTTGATGTTTATTATATTTAAAAGTTCATGTATGATGTGGAAGAGTTTGAGAAAATTTGGTTGGATAAAAATTTGAAACGATTTTCAGATCTCAAAACCTAAGGTTGCTTTCATTTCGTGTACTGTTCATTTTCTATTGATATTCTGGAAAAGTTTTCAACATATAAAATAGTACTTTTTGATACCTTCGATTTGACAGTAAATTCATATTTTTTTAACAAGAAACAAGTGAGTTATGATTTTTCTCGTAAAATGCTCAAACTGCGATATTATGAAAATGTGTTCTTGATGTATTCAGAATTGTTTGTTTCAGCCTTCGTTGTGAATCTCGGGTGATCGCTGCTGCGTTTATATATATTGAGTATGATATTGGGGCAATTTTTAGTGCTTCATTTCGTGTCGTTAGGCACTTGATTGCATTAGAAGTGGTAGGAAGTGTTTTGGTGTCAAGGGTTTGTGTTCGCGAGTTGTGTTGCGTTGTATGATGTGTGTCGTTGTTTTGGGGCATTGTGTGAGTTTGGAACATTGCCATAGCGTCCTAGGTTGAGTCCCGTTGTATCTGTTCGAGTCGATACGACGTGGCTAAGTGATTGCATCAAATTTGTGCTTTTGGGGTCAAGTTGGCGTAGAACTAGTGCCGCATTGCTCTGTGAGGAGCGTCGCGGCACTGCCTGGTGGCGCCGCGCAAGTCCCAGCGCCTAGGCACTTTTCCATGACTTTTAAACCACTATAATGTACATGTCTTCCATGTTTGGGGAAATGTTCACACTTCATATAGATATTGTTTCGGGTTTCGAGATCATGATTTATTACGATGATTAAACGAGGTCAAGTCCCTAGTGACTTAGAACGTCATATGTCATTTGTTTACTTTGGGTAGTGAGCACGATTATTACGTCTAAGTTATGGAAATTTAAGTGCATGAAATTGTGTTAGTATGTGTAGCAGTGGCCCCAAGCGAGATCCAACGATTCCTTCAACGCAACGTAAGTATGCTTGACGTGCAAAAGAATATGTTTTATTTTTGAGGTATGCTAAATGTCTTGTGACAATTATGAACGGGTTTGGAAGTCGGTGAACGTGGCCGGTGATCTCTCCACCCCGGTAAAGCATGACCGGATTTAGATCAGGATTGAAAGCGGTAAATTATGACCAGGGACCAATCCACCCGGTAAAGCATAACTGGGGATCTCATGTATGCTGTAGCGGACATCCATACGAGCCCAGTACGTGATTTAGTCTGATCAGGCGCATTTATGTATGGGTCACTAGCTTTAAAACATATCTCTACGCAAAATGATGATGTTATGTATGTCCAAGTATGTATGATGCAAGCATGTTTATGAAAACTTATACGATATGATGGCACGGTTTTTTTTTTTTTTTTTGCGTGTACGTTGAAGACTTTGTTTGTAATTGTTTTACTTCAAATATGAAATTAGCTCGATGGACTTAACCCATCCCTCAGCTATTAAACGATTACATTTTTGAAAACTTTGTTTATAATTGTTTTACTTCAAATATTTTTAGACGAGCAGTTTAACTTTAACGCAATCTAAAAATTTTTATTTATTTAAGAAACTTTTTAATTCTCTGCAAATTTTAAATAGTTTAAAAGTACGGTACATTACAATTGTTATCAGAGCGGTGTTCTTGTAAAGGGTTATACCTACTGCCAGTTGTGATAAGCTCACGAAGTAACACCTCAAGTCTGTAATTTTTAAAATTTTAAATTATTTTATGTAGTAAGCATTAAGTCATGATTTCGGATGAGCATGTCTAAGTTCAAATTACGTGCATCTTTTGACATTAATATTATGTTCATGTATGTTGGGTTTACGTGTTGGGTAAATTTTGGAACATTATTCCTCATAGACATGGTTTCCATGGAGCAAGGGATGAGGATAGAGCGCCTCGGGATGGGGAGAGGGCCACTCCTCCTCGTCCACCGCCAGATATACAAGCTCAGATGCTTGCAAGGATGACTCGTTCTTCACACAGTTTGCGGGGAACAATGATGCAGTAGACAAAGGGGCTAGGCCAGGCTAGTAGCGGTTTATGAGAGGTTTAGGAGAATGGATCCGAAGGAATTCTCGTGGACTACTGACTCGTTGATAGCTGAGGGATGGGTTAAGTCCATTGAGGTAATTTCTGCGTTTATGGAGCTGCAAGATGCAGACAGGGTTAGGTGTGCCACATTTCTACTGACAGAAGACGCCAGACTATGGTTGGAGAGCGCATCAGTGTCAGTGAACTTGCAAAAACTGACGTGGAATGGTTTCAAGGAGGTGTTCTTATTCCAAGTACTTCACTAAAGAAGTACGCTCCCGCCTGACCAGGGAGTTCATGATGCTGCGACTGGGAGACAACAACGTGGCAGAATTTGTCGGGAAGTTTGAGAGGGGTGTCACTTTGTGCCCCTGATTGCAAATTACGCCCGAGAGAAGCTGAGGCATTTTATTGATGGGTTGCGGTCGATCTTGCGCCGTGATGTGAGAGCTGCTGGTCCAACCACTTATGCTATTGCTGTGTCGAGAGCCCTAGCGGCAGAGCAGACCAGAGGGACATTGAGAACAAAAGGCAGGGCAAGAGGCCCTATCAAACACCTCAGCAGCAGCGACCTCAGTTTAAGAGGTCTTTTGAAGGACAGCAGGGGAAGAGACCATTTCAGGGACCGCCGAAAAGCAAGGTTCCTATTCCTCAGCATAAGGCTCCTCAGAACCCCGGTGAACACCCAGTGTGCCCGAAGTGCAACCGCTAGCATCCGAGACAATGTCTATGGGGATCGGGCAAATGCTTCAAGTGTGGAGCGAGCAATAATATGCTGAAGGACTGCCCACAGTTGAGGCAGCTGACCCAGGGGAGAGTGTTGGCCATGCAGGCAGAGGAGGCGAACCCATAAACAACCCTATTGACTAGTATCTTATTTAATTCAGCACCGTATTATTTTGCTATGCATGTTTCGAATCTAATTTGGAATTATTAGTGTGTTAGCTAGTATTTTGGTGACTTTTGTAGAGATTTTCTACTATGTTGAGGTTAAGTTTTGTATTTGAGATATATGTTTTGTGTGTTGTGCTAACGTCTCTCAGGAAATATTTTCATAAAGAGAGTAGCCACGAAGGCCTTGATAGATTCCGGGGCCACACACTAGTTTATATCGAAGACTTTCGCTAACCATCTAGACGTCCAGTCTATTAGACTCGATGTGAACAACTCAGTGACAATCCCATTAGGGGAAGAACTATCAGCTACTAACGTTGTCAGAGACATCGATCTTGAACTACAGGGCTACCTAGTGTATGCCGATCTGATTGTGTTGCCGATGCCAGAATTTGATATTATCTTGGGAATGGACTAGCTGACGAAGAAAAGATTTTTATTGACTTTCATAAAAGGTCAGTATGGTAAGACCCTTTGGCATGGAGCAGTTTCTCTTTGAGCTAGATAGATGGAGGAGTTCCCCTCGCATGATCTCCTGCATGCAAGCACAGAGACTTATTCATAAAGGGTGTCAGGCTTTCTTGACCAGTATTATTTCCACACCTAACGTACCCACTCCGTCAGTATCTGATGTACCAGTAGTCAGAAATTTTCCTGATGTTTTTCCTAATGATGTACAGGCCTTCCATCCGAGAGAGAGGTGAAGTTTGCTATCAACCTTGTGCCAGGCACTGTGAAAATTTCTAAGGCACTATACCGTTTAGCTCCAGCTGAGATGTTAGAGCTCAACATCAGATTCAGGAGCTCTTAGAAAAGGAATTCATCCGCCCTAGTTTCTCACAATGGGGCGCACCAGTGCTCTTTGTAAATAAGATAGATAGGAGCATGAGGTTGTGTATTGATTACTGAGAACTGAACAAGGTAACGATCAAGAACAAATACCCACTACCAAGGATTGAGAACTTGTTCGATCAGTTGCAGGGAGCTACAATATAGATCTACGATCTAGGTATCATCAGTTGAAGGTAAAAGATACAGATGTTCATAAGACATCCTTCAGAACCAGATATGGGCATTACGAGTTCTTAGTGATTCCGTTTGGACTGAAGATTGCTCAATCGATTTTTTTGGACCTCATGAATCGAGTATTTTAGCCCTACTTAGATCAATTCGTTATAGTGTTCATTGAAGATGTAGAACCCGTAATTAGACTGCGTATAAGCCATGCATAATTCTAGTATTTTAAATTTAATTGACTTCATTGCATGAGTATTTAAGTGTTTTCTTTGAAGTTAATTATTTTATCAAGTAGCTTAGATTTTTCTCTTTTCAGTTAATTCGGTGAGGCAGACCGGAGTTGGAGTAAAGAGATAAAATTTACTAGTAAGAAAACATTTTCCAAAATTTATTTAAAGATAAATAATGAGTAAATTTATTGTAAAATAAGGTTTAAGGAATTATTTAAATAAGTTGAGATAAGTAGTAAATTGAGTTCAATAATTAATTCCTCAATTCTTTAAAATATTTAATGAGTAGATAATACTAAAGATTTAAAGTTCAATATTTAAGAAATATTTTCCCCTCCTCTTTTATTATAATCTTCGGCCCCTATGATTTGATTTAAAAGTTTATTTGGCAACCCATTTAATTAATAGTCTTCCCTATCCATTTTTATTGGGAAATAGTTTTATCACAACAAATCTTCCATGATAATTAATTGAGCAAGATCCCACCCCACCTAGCTAGATAAAAATCGGCCATGCTCCTTTTTTTTTTTAAAGATTTAATTGTGATTTTTTTTCAACTCATTCTTTATTTATACCCTTAACTTTTCTAGATGGATTTATCCTCCCCAACTTTTAAATCACTACCAAGATTTAATTAAACCAATTCTCCCTTGCACCTAGACCTTAAAATCGCCCATATACACCTCTAGTATCCCCAAGAAAAATATTTGATATCATTCTTTTCCTTATCACTCAAACTAGTATATAGAAAGAATATTTTCCCTTCCCTTTATCTTGTATCTTCCCATTTAATTTCCTAGACTCCCTCCCACTCCATAATCTGGAAAATTCCAGCCTCCTTCAGCACTGAAAACCGTGAGAGCCTAGGGAAAAAACAAGGAGGAAAAACTAGAAAGAAAACAAGAGAAGCAACTCCGTCTCCTCCGCGCCGAGTCGTCGTATTCTTTCGTTTTTCATTCAAACGAAATCAAAGGCATGTCTATATTCCTTTCAAACCTCAATCAAGTCCTATTATCATTTATTTAACATTACATGATCATCTTTTATGTGCAAAAACCGAAACATGGCAAAAAAAAATTTTCAGAAAAACCAAAACATGCAGATTTCGGTTTCATGACAAGCTTCACGGTTTCATTGGTTTTGTGAGTTTCAGGTATTGGTTCGGTTCCAGGCTCCCAAGGCTACATCTAGACATATTCTAGGATGGATTAGGACCACTTTGGTCCATTATTTCAGCCCCATGCATGAGAGAAACCGAAGATGACAGCAACTCACCATCGTTGCCATTTTTGTGCTTCGAAAATTCTGTGTGTGCTGTCAAAGGAAAAGGATCTGATCTTGGCTGCCCTAAGGGCCTTTAGCCATGGTTAGATCGCTTCCCTAGCATGTCTAAGACGTGACTAAGTCGCCCTTTTGTGGCTTGGTCCACGGTGAATCGGTTTTCAATTAAAATGCAAGGACAGCCCTGCACCCCCTTCGACCCCTTCATTTGACAGCATGTGTTGTTTCAAGTTTTGTGGAATGGTATGGATCTTGGTTGGCCTATGGCTCTTAGCCACGGTTCATACCCTACCACTGGATGTCTAGATCGTCCCATGGTCAATCAAATGGCCACTGGAACGAGTCGAGACAGCAATCAAAGCAAAACACCCCTCACGCGCGCAAAGGTGCTCTCGGGTGGAACTTTTCTGATATTGCTGGAATAATTCAATTGTGGCTGGCCTAGGGCCCTTAGCCATGGTTCAAATAATTCCTTGGGATGTTGGTAAGAGTCTCTGGTGGGTTTCACGCCCCCAATGGCCGCTAGTCTCGAAACAACACAAGACACGCGATTGCACAGCTGCTGGAATTTGACAGCAACTTGCTGTGACGGTTCGGAGGCTCGTTCGAGTTCTTGGTTGGATTTTAGCCTATGTTCTTGGACTGGACAGTGCCTCATCGAGTTAGGAAGGCCACGTTTTTGCCGTTCGTGATTCGGATCATTTTTGAAATCGTACGAGAATTTACGGTGCGATGTGCCAAATTGACTCTCGAAAGAGCATTTCTTGTTTTGGCCTCCATTTCACCTAAATTTCGACCCTCATATGTGAGGCCCGGGGCCGAAGAGGCGGGGGGGGGGGGGGGGGTTGATCGCCGGTGCCATCAGTTGCACGGACAATGAGCGGCTCCAGGCAGGCTTCTAGGTGGAGGGAACATGAATGAACCGACCCACACGGGAATGAGGGGGATTCCGAGACTGTTCAATGTAATGGACTGTACAGTTGAAGGGCTTAAAAGATTTGATTTGTACTACTCATATCACGAAGGTGCATCTTCTTTTCGGTAGCTCATCACATAAGAACTCCAAAGTTAAGCGTGCTTGACTTGGGGAAATTTTGGGATGGGTGACCTCCTGGGAAGTTTCCCAGGGTGCGTGAGTGAGGACATAAGCACGCTGGAAAGACCAGTCTTGATACAGTGAGGACAGTCATCGAATCTGGGGCGTTACAGTTGGTATCAGAGCCGACCTCTCTTAGTACGGTGTGGTTCGGGGACGAACCAAGCGGAAGCTGGTGGGGCGGGCATGTGAGGCCTGGGGCCGAAGAGGGCGGGGGGTGATCGCCGGTGCCATCAGTTGCATGGACAATGAGCGGCTCCTGGCAGGCTTCTAGGTGGAGGGAACATGAATGAACCGAACCACACGGGAATGAGAGGGATTCCGAGACTGTTCAATGTAATGGACTATACAGTTGAAGAGGACTTAAAAGATTTGATTTGTACTACTCATATAACGAAGGTGCATCTTCTTTTCGGTAGCTCATCACATAAGAACTCCAAAGTTAAGCGTGCTTGACTTGGGGCAATTTTGGGATGGGTGACCTCCTGGGAAGTTTCCCAGGGTGCGTGTGAGTGAGGACAAAGCACGCTGGAAAGACCAGTCTTGATACAGTGAGGACAGTCATCGAATCTGGGGCGTTACAGAAGACATTCTTATCTACTCGAAGAGCCATCAGGAGCACAGTCAGCATTTGAGTACAGTATTGCAAGTCTTGCAGAGTCGCAAGTTGTTTGCAAAATTTAGTAAGTGTGAACTCTGGTTGGAGAAAGTAGCATTTTTGCGTCATATATTATCTATCAGTGGCATTGAGGTGGATCCAGCTAAGGTGGCAGCAGTTAAGGAACGGGTTGAGCCGGAAAATGCTTCAGAGATTCGCAGTTTACTAGGCTTAGCAGGCTACTACAGGAAATTTATTCAGGGATTTTCTTCGATTGCGGTGCCACTCACTTCATTGACTACGAAGAATGCTAAGTTTGTGTGGAGCGATGATTGCTAGAAGAACTTTGATACTCTGAAGCAAGCTCTTATCTCAGCGCTAGTGTTAGCCATGCCTGCAGGGCAAGGCAATTTTGTGTTGTACACCGATGCTTCTAAGCTCGGGTTAGGTGTCGAATTAATGCAGCACGGTCGGGTTATATCTTATGCTTCCAGACATTTGAATGTGCATGAGAAGAAATACCCGACTCATGATCTCGAGTTAGCTATTGTTGTCTTTGCGTTGAAGATATGGAGACATTATTTGTACTGCGAGAAATGCCATATATTCACTGATTACAAGAGCCTCAAATATTTCTTCACGCAGAAAGAACTGATTATGAGACAAAGACGGTGGTTGGAGTTGGTAAAAGACTACGATTGTGAAATTAGCTACCATCCAAGGAAACTAATGTTTTGGCAGATGCCTTGAGCAGAAAGGTCGTGGTCGTGGCACAACTGTCAGTATAGAGATCTCTTCAGTCAGAGATTGAGAGTTTTTGCCTAGAAGTTTATCCTTAGGGCAGAGCTCCTAAGCTGTCTAATCTGACAGTCCAGTCTTCTTTACTAGGCCGAATCCGTAGAGGTCAGCCTTCGGATGAACAGTTACAGAAATGGAGACTAAAGGATGAAGCCAAGGGTAGCATACTCTATTCAGTGTCTGATGGTATTTTGAAATACAGAGGAAGGATGTGGGTGCCTAGTGTTGATTCGATCAGAGAGGATATTTTGACAGAGGAACCTACATCTCCGTATTGCATCCATCCAGGAGGTACCAAGATGTACAAGGATTTGCAATTGTTGTATTGGTGGCCAGGTATGAAGTGAGACATCCACGGATTTGTATTTGAATGTCTCACTTGTCAGCAAGTGAAAGCAGAGCATCAGACCAGCAGGAATGCTTAAGCCGCTCCCTATCCCCGAGTAGAAATGGGAGAATATCACCATGGAGTTCGTTGTTGGTTTTCCGATGTCAGTCAGAGGATCCAATGCCATTTGGGTTATAGTGGATCGACTTACTAAGTCAGCGCATTTATTATCGGTGAAGACGACTTTCTCCATGACTCATTATCCAGAGCTCTATATCAGGGAGATAGTTTGACTGCACAGGATCCCAGTTTCTATTGCGTCGACAGGGACCCGAGATTCACATATTCGTTTTGGAAGTTTACGTGCAGTCACGGGGACGAAGTTGCTATTCAGTACGGCATTCCACCCTCAGACGGATGGCCAGTCTGAACGAGTAATTCAGATATTGGAGGATCTGTTGCGAGCTTGGGTAATAGATCTTCATGGGAATTTGAAATCGAAGCTACCTCTAGTGGAGTTTACCTACAACAACAGTTTCAATCATCTATAGATATGGCTCCCTACGAGGCACTGTATGGAAAGAGCAGATCGTCGATTCATTGGGATGAAGTCGATGAGAGATCAGAACTTGGTCCAGAGTTGTTAAGCAAACTGCAGATGTGTTGGTCAAGATCCGATACATGAAGACCGCCCAGAGTCGCCAAAAGAGTTATGCTGACAAGAGATGAAGGGATCTTTAGTTTTCCGTAGGAGATCACGTATTCATGGAGATAGCGCCTATGAAGGGTGTTATGAGGTTTGGGAAGAGAGGCAAGCTGAGTCCGAGATTTATTGGACCATTCAAAATACTTGACACGGTTGGGACACTTTCTTATCGCGTGGCTCTACTGCCGAATCTGACCGGTTTACACAACGTATTCCACGTCTCGATACTGAGGAAATATATAGCAAATCCTTCGCATGTCTTGAGTTTTGAGTCATTGCAGTTGGCTCCAGATATGTCTTATGAGAAAAGACCTGTGCAAATCCTAGACAGACAGGAGCGGATACTTCAGAGCAAAGTGACCAAGTTGATCAAAGTCCGGTGGCTGAATCAAACAATGGAGGAGGCCACTTGGGTGAGGACAAAAGCACGCTGGAAAGACCAGTCTTGATACAGTGAGAACAGTCATCGAATCTGGGGCGTTACAGAAGACATTCTTATCTACTCGAAGAGCCATCAGGAGCACAGTCAGCATTTGAGTACAGTATTGCAAGTCTTGCAGAGTCGCAAGTTGTTTGCAAAATTTAGTAAGTGTGAACTCTGGTTGGAGAAAGTAGCATTTTTGCGTCATATATTATCTATCAGTGGCATTGAGGTGGATCCAGCTAAGGTGGCAGCAGTTAAGGAACGGGTTGAGCCGGAAAATGCTTCAGAGATTCGCAGTTTACTAGGCTTAGCAGGCTACTACAGGAAATTTATTCAGGGATTTTCTTCGATTGCGGTGCCACTCACTTCATTGACTACGAATGCTAAGTTTGTGTGGAGCGATGATTGCTAGAAGAACTTTGATACTCTGAAGCAAGCTCTTATCTCAGCGCTAGTGTTAGCCATGCCTGCAGGGCAAGGCAATTTTGTGTTGTACACCGATGCTTCTAAGCTCGGGTTAGGTGTCGAATTAATGCAGCACGGTCGGGTTATATCTTATGCTTCCAGACATTTGAATGTGCATGAGAAGAAATACCCGACTCATGATCTCGAGTTAGCTATTGTTGTCTTTGCGTTGAAGATATGGAGACATTATTTGTACTGCGAGAAATGCCATATATTCACTGATTACAAGAGCCTCAAATATTTCTTCACGCAGAAAGAACTGATTATGAGACAAAGACGGTGGTTGGAGTTGGTAAAAGACTACGATTGTGAAATTAGCTACCATCCAAGGAAAACTAATGTTTTGGCAGATGCCTTGAGCAGAAATGTCGTGGTCGTGGCACAACTGTCAGTATAGAGATCTCTTCAGTCAGAGATTGAGAGTTTTTGCCTAGAAGTTTATCCTTAGGGCAGAGCTCCTAAGCTGTCTAATCTGACAGTCCAGTCTTCTTTACTAGGCCGAATCCGTAGAGGTCAGCCTTCGGATGAACAGTTACAGAAATGGAGACTAAAGGATGAAGCCAAGGGCAGCATACTCTATTCAGTGTCTGATGGTATTTTGAAATACAGAGGAAGGATGTGGGTGCCTAGTGTTGATTCGATCAGAGAGGATATTTTGACAGAGGAACCTACATCTCCGTATTGCATCCATCCAGGAGGTACCAAGATGTACAAGGATTTGCAATTGTTGTATTGGTGGCCAGGTATGAAGTGAGACATCCACGGATTTGTATTTGAATGTCTCACTTGTCAGCAAGTGAAAGCAGAGCATCAGAGACCAGCAGGAATGCTTAAGCCGCTCCCTATCCCCGAGTAGAAATGGGAGAATATCACCATGGAGTTCGTTGTTGGTTTTCCGATGTCAGTCAGAGGATCCAATGCCATTTGGGTTATAGTGGATCGACTTACTAAGTCAGCGCATTTATTATCGGTGAAGACGACTTTCTCCATGACTCATTATCCAGAGCTCTATATCAGGGAGATAGTTTGACTGCACAGGATCCCAATTTCTATTGCGTCGACAGGGACCCGAGATTCACATATTCGTTTTGGAAGTTTACGTGCAGTCACGGGGACGAAGTTGCTATTCAGTACGGCATTCCACCCTCAGACGGATGGCCAGTCTGAACGAGTAATTCAGATATTGGAGGATCTGTTGCGAGCTTGGGTAATAGATCTTCATGGGAATTTGAAATCGAAGCTACCTCTAGTGGAGTTTACCTACAACAACAGTTTTCAATCATCTATAGATATGGCTCCCTACGAGGCACTGTATGGAAAGAAGTGCAGATCGTCGATTCATTGGGATGAAGTCGATGAGAGATCAGAACTTGGTCCAGAGTTGTTAAGCAAACTGCAGATGTGTTGGTCAAGATCCGATACAGGATGAAGACCGCCCAGAGTCGCCAAAAGAGTTATGCTGACAAGAGATGAAGGGATCTTTAGTTTTCCGTAGGAGATCACGTATTCATGGAGATAGCGCCTATGAAGGGTGTTATGAGGTTTGGGAAGAGAGGCAAGCTGAGTCCGAGATTTATTGGACCATTCAAAATACTTGACACGGTTGGGACACTTTCTTATCGCGTGGCTCTACTGCCGAATCTGACCGGTTTACACAACGTATTCCACGTCTCGATACTGAGGAAATATATAGCAAATCCTTCGCATGTCTTGAGTTTTGAGTCATTGCAGTTGGCTCCAGATATGTCTTATGAGAAAAGACCTGTGCAAATCCTAGACAGACAGGAGCGGATACTTCAGAGCAAAGTGACCAAGTTGATCAAAGTCCGGTGGCTGAATCAAACAATGGAGGAGGCCACTTGGGATACTGAAACAGACATGAGGAATCGCTACCCGAAACTGTTTGGTAAGACTTAATTTTGAGGAAGAAATTTATTTAAGTGTGAGAAGAATTGTAAAGCCCAAATTCAGTATACGTAGATCAATGCATTTATTTAAATTGTCAAATTATTTATTTAAATTTAAAATGATTTTAGCGATGCATTATTTATGAATTTGATTATTTTTTAAATTATTTATGATTATGTTATGCACGTTATAATGTTTTCATTAGTTTCATGTTTAAGGCGATTATTCGGTGTGGAATCGTGGAAATGAGACCATCGACGATTCGTGCGATTTGTAAAATGCGGTATTTTTTTCAAACCAAGAAAGTGGCATTTTAAATTATTTATTAAGTTTTAGCATTTTAAAACCTAATTTAATAATTAGGTGAATTTTTAAGATTTTATAACTTTTAACTCTATCAAGTGTGCATTTTATTCTAATTAAGGGATTTGTTAAATTAGCGTGGATTAACATTTAATTAGTTTGTTAATTATTAATTAAGCAAAATTTATCCCCTAATTACCTAAACACAGGCGCACACACTATCACACTCACACCACATTCACGATATACACACACCCATTTCATTGTCTTTTCATTTCATATGTTTTAGAGAAGCATAGGGTTCTAAATTTTAGCAGCAGCTGCCCCGTCCTCTTCAAAATTCCAGCAAATCACGTCAACTTTTCTTCAAGAAAATCGTGTCACATTCGTCCCGGATCAACCCTCGCATCCTCTCCGCTTTGGTATCGTTGTTTCGGTAGTTTTAAAGATCAAGGCATGTATATTATTTCGTGGTTGCATCAATCGTCAGAGTATAATTTTTTATGTTTATTATGTGTAAAAACTCACGTATGATGCAAGAGTTAGAGCAAAATTGGTTGGATAAAAATTTGAAACGATTTTTAGATATCAAACAAAATGTTTTTGTCATTTCGTGTACTGTTCATTTTCGGTTGATTTTCTGGAAACATTTTCAACATATAAAACGTATTACTTTTTGATACCTTCGATTGGACAATATATTCGTACGTTTTAGACAAGAAACAAGTGAGTTATGATTTTTCTCGTGCAACTGCTCAAACTGCGATGCTATGAAAATGTGTTCTTGACGTATTCTTGAGGATTTTTTATTGCAGGCTTCGTTGTGAATCTCCGTGTGATCGCTGCTGAATTTAGATATATTGAGTATGATATTGGGGCAATTTTGGTGCTTTGTTTCGTGTCGTTAGGCACTTGGTTGCATTAGAAGTCGTAAGAAGTGTTTTGATGTCAAGGGTTTGTGTTCGCGATTTTGTTGCACTGTATGATGTGTGTCGTTGTTTTGGGGCGTTGTGTGAGTTTGGAACATTTCCATAGCGTCCTAAGATGAGTCCCGTTGCATCAGTTCGAGTCGATAGGACGTGGCTTAGATTTTGCAACAAATTTGTGCTTTTGGCGTCAAGTTGGCGCAGAACTAGCAGCGCAGCACCCGGCATTCGCATACCGAAGCGCAGCACGCCTAGGCGCTATTCCATGACTTTTAAACCACTATTCAAGTACATGTCTTCCATGTTTGGGGAAATGTTCACACTTCATATAGAGATTGTTTCGGGTTTCGAGATCATGGTTTATTACGATGATTAAACGTGGTCAAGTCCCGAGTGATTTTGAACGTCATAAGTCATTTCTTTACTTCGGGTGGTGAGCATGACTATTACGTCTAAGTTATGGAAATTTAAGTGCATGAAATTGTGTTAGTATGTGTAGCAGTGGTCCCCAAGAGAGATCAAACAAATCCCTCAATGCCATGTAAGTATGTTCGACGTGCAAAAAAAATGTTTTATTTTTTAGGTTTGCTAAATGTCTTGTGACCAATTATGAACGGATTTGGAAGTCGGTGAACGTGGCCGGTGACCTCTCCACCCCAGTAAAGAATGAACTGGACTAGATCAAGATTGGAAAGCGGTAAAGCATGACCAGGAACCAATCCACCCAGTAAAGCATGATCGGGGATCTCATGTATGCGGTAGTGGACATCCATACCAGTCTAGTACTGTGGTTTAGCCTGATCAGATGCATTTATGTATGGGTCACTTGCTTTGAAACATATATCTACGCAAAATGATGATGTTTTGTATGTCCATGTATGCATGATGCAAGCATGTTTATGAAAAGTTTTACGATATGATGGCACGTCTATGTTTATGCAAGTACGTTAAATTTTAAGTATGTACGTTCTACTTTAAAGACGCATGTGGTTTTATTATGTATTACTTGTTATTTTCAATTTATACGTGTTGAGTCTTTAAACTCACTAGACTTGATCGATGCAGGTGAGGACGAGGATGAGGAGATGAGCGGCGAGGACAAATGAGCCAGCTCGGTCTGAGTAGGAGGCTAAATCCAAGGACCGCCTACGTTTTTAAAACTTATGCATGTTGATTCAAATACTCTAATTTTCATGAGTTTGCTTACAATGTTAAAATTCAAATACTTTGATTTTCATGAGTTTGTTTACAATGTTAAAAATTACATTTTTGCAAATTTTGTTTGTAATTGTTTTACTTCAAATATTTTTAGACGAGCAGTTTATCTTTATCGAAATTTGAAATATTATTATTTATTTATGAAATTTTTTATTTTTTCGCAAATTTTAAATAGTTTAAAAGTACGGTACGTTACACCTTTAGTTTCTAATCTTCCTCAATTTAAGCCCTAAAACTTTATTTGGAATTATTACATCCTTTACATAAATTAGGCTCAAAATCAAGTCCAATTTCTGTGGTTTCTAACATCATTCCTCAATTCCAACTAAGGTAGAACATACAACCTAATTTTCACTAGGTTATCCTTAATGCCAAATCAATTTTAATAACCAATTTAACATTTCATGCAATAAAGGCAATATAAAAACGTTAAATAACTAGGTTACCGATGATAAGTGTCGTGCCTGCCTCCTCTTCAGCCTCCTCAGCATGCATAACATAAGCTCCTCCCACAGTGGGTGCATTCTTCTTCGGCAATCAGTAGCTTTATGCCCTTCCCCTTTGCATATGAAGCATCTAAAAGATCCCCACATGCACTTACCATAATGTAAGGTATTGCATTCCTTGCATGGTAACCTCTCTGTAGGTTTTGGTTCTCCAAGTTGTAGTAGATTTGGTGGTCCTGGCATTTTTGCTTGACCTTGGGGCTTTCGCTGCCCTTGAGGTCTAAGAGGTCCCATCTAAGGCTTCTTATTCGGCTAAGAGTGCTGTTGGTGTTAGTGTATTTTACGCTGCATCTCAAAATCAATCTCTTTCAAAGATTGCTCGGCTTGAAATGTATAGGCAGTGGCAGCAGCATAATCCAAGGAACGCATCATCATCACATCACGACGTATAGTAGGTCGTAGACCATCTAGAAAGTGCTTCATCTTCTCCGCAGCGTCCCTAGAAATAATGGTACAAAGTGACAACCCCAATAAAACTTCCTCACAAACTCAGTCACAGAAGTATCTCCCTGACGGAGAGTCATAAATTCCCACTTCAATCGTCCTCAGACGTCAGCAATAAAGTACTTCTCATAGAGTATTTCCTTGAATCGAGCCCAAGTAAGTGCGCGAGATTAATATCATGCTCAGCTCCTTCCCACCATTGAGAAGCATCATCCCTAACATATAAGTGGCGCACCTCAGGCGATCAGCATCTCCCATATTCAAATAGCAAAAGTGCATGTAAGGCCCGAGAATTTGATTACCGTAATCTGAAATGATTTGGGGATAATCGATGTGATTATAGACGTAAAGGATTAGATTGGAAAAGACGAGAAAAGACACGCAAAGTAGGTGTGAGGGTGTGCCATTCGCGCACATGCACGACGTGATGCGCGAGCCATGCGCGAATTGGGCAGAAGACCCCGCGCATATGCGCGGCGTGAGGGCGCATATGCGCGAGGTGTCCAGTAGCCAAGGAGCTATACAGAACATTGCGCGCACATGCGCTACGTGAGCCGCGCACATGCGCGAGGTAGGCAAGAGTTGGGCGCACATGCACGGGGTGAAGTCGCGCATATGCGCGAGATGAGTGTGCACGAGACAGTAGGTCTCGTGCATATGCGCGAGCCGAGTGCGTGCATATGCGCGAGCGCCGAGTTGATAAATTCAGAAGTGCCGGGCAGAAAGCAAGGCGCATATGCGCGGGCCTTGGGCGCGCATATGCGCGCGGCATGCAGAACAAAAATGAGCCACTTGCCTTACATGCACGAGATGTATGTATATATATATATGTATATATCATGAATTCATTTCAGAATTCATAAGAAATCGAAGAAGCTTCAGAGAAAGGGTGAAAAATCATTACGCCTTTATATCTCGATCCGTCCGTTAGATTTTCAATCCGACTTCAGTACTGAGTTCCTATCGACGCAGGCTATAACTGGACGTAAGTTTTGTTACGTTTATATTGATTTGAAATTATGGTATTGTCAGAATTGAATATGAATCCTATATGGTGTTTCTGATACAGTGGACATCGTATATTTGAAGTCAGATTGAAGAACAGATTGTTTATGTAATTGTTATGATTTTCAGAGTTGATTTGATTAAGATTCAATATCAGAGTGTATTGTTATTCAGATTATAAGTTCTACTGATACTGATGATGAGTTCTGGTATTATATCTTTGATGTTGAGATTGACGGGGATATCGAGACTGTATTGTTATACCGTCGAAACATCAGTAAATTGATATTGATCAGATTCAGAAGTGATTTCGAATATATTGTGATATCGTGGATATGGATTAGATTGTATCTTGTTTCGATATTGATCAGATTATGTTTGATTTGAGTATTGATCAGAATAGATTTTGAATTGAGTTGCATATTGAGATTGTGCCTATGCGATATTGTATTTCAGATTGATATGGACAGATTTGACTTCGAGACTTCGACTTCGTCAGACCGCGAAGACAAAGGTATAAATTTATGTTGATGTGGGTTGCACAACTCGAGTCCGATTGACTTGAGTTTCCCAAAATCACATACTTTACTTTATTGCATCGATGTTTGCAATTGTATGAGGTTGATACCTTTGATTTATTGATTTGTATTGAGTCATTAAGCGGATACGCCTGATTGTGAATGAGTAATCTTGTGACAGTAGTGCCGGATAGTGATGGAATCGTCACTGGTACATTGCACATTGTCACAGGATAGGATATTGGTGAAAATGCCAAAGTCTGTGACGGTTAGGTCAAGACACCGGACGTTTGGCTATATCGAAGTGGATAGAATTGGAGTTTCTTCTATTACTGATGTTCGATATGGAAAGAGCCAAACTCCGTGAATAAGAACATACCACCACCCCGATCGGGAGTGTAGGTGGGTGTATGTTCTTATTCCGATCGGGATCCCTAGATAAGACTGAGTCGAGTCTGAGTCTGAGAATCACGGAGAGTGATTCATTGCTTGATATTGAATTATGTTCCTGATGATGGTATATGTTTAGAATATAATTTACTGTTGATATTGATTCATGTTTCGAATTATGATACATGCTACGAATATATTATTCATGTTCTGATTTTGATACATGTTATGAATGCCTGTTATATGTTTTTATATTGTTCATATGATTGCATGTATACATGGTTTATACTAGGAATGTAATTCTCACCGGAGTTATCCAGCTGTTGTCTTGTTTGTATGTGTGCATGACAACAGGTGGGACATGATCAGGGTCAAAAAGAGAACGAAGATGGACTAGATAGCATGGAGATCCGGGCTCAGAAGTAAATTAGGAGTCAGCACTGATATGTAGTTGAACCTAGTTGAATTATTGTAGACAATACAGGACTTGTATGTTTATATTTAGTATGTAATTCAGATTGATTTACATAACGTTTCCGCTTTATATTTTTAAAAAAAAATTTAGACCCTGTTTATTATTTAATTGATTAATTTTAATAACGATTATAAACTTTAATTTGCGTCCGGGTCCCCACAACAGGTGGTATCAGAGCATTAGGTTCCAGAACAATAGGTTCTAGAACTGTAGGTTCTTGAGACTGAGATAGAAGCTAGTGAGCGAGGTAGAATGTGTTTTCATTCCTGCATGTGATTGCTAGCATGTGATTTATTATAATGTTGACTTACATTGGATACGCTAATAGTGCAGTAGGTTTTACTGTTTTGTTTGGAAGATACATGTTACCTGAATATCTGAGTTGATTTGGTAATGTGTATTATTTGAGAACGAATCAGAACCAATTCTTGATCAGAGGTAAGCTGATCGGAAAGGGACTGAGACGGATTTGTCTCATGTGATTGCTAACCCTTATGATAATCATATTAGCTCCTCGAAGAATCCCAGAACCAGGGAAGTATCTTGATTGATCAGATGGATGTGTCAGAAACTCCGATGGAAATACAGTTGAAGAGGTTTCAGTCATTGATACCGCCGATTCTGAGGGGTACTGAGACGACAGTTGATTGTGAGAATTGGCTGGATGATATAGAGATACTATTTGATTCACTTGAATACCTAAATGAACAGAGTTAAACTGATTGGACATCAGTTACAGGAAGTTGCAAGGAGTTGGTGGATTGCAACCAAAGGAGTCTTGGAACAGTATGGTACAGTGATTACGTGGAAGATCTTCAAAATTGAGTTCGGTAAAATGTTTTTCCCAAGTTCGTACCGTGAAGATAAGAGGGCAGAGTTAGAAAACTTGAAATAGGGTCAGCTAAGCATTGAAGAATATGTTGCTCAATTTTCTACCTTGCTACGTTTTGCACCTCACGTGGCTGAGAATGATGAGCTGTGACCGATCAGTTTGTTAAGGGATTGAATCCTGAGATATTGACATTAGTAAATACAGGCCGACCCTATAGTTTTGTTGATGCTCTGAGTAGGGCCAAGAGAGCCGAAGCCAGTCTGACAAGACAGAAAGGAGCTTCGTTTGCGCCTCTAGCATTGAGACCATAGCAACCACCTCTCGGACCTGAGACTGGTAGTAGTAGTGGTGAAAAGAAAGACTATTTGAAAGCTCAAAAAAGCAGTTTAAAAAGTTAGGCAGCAGTCTTCTTGCTCCAGTAGTTCGAGTCAGAGTTATACCGGAGTGTATTACAGCACATGCGGAGGGATACATCCCACTGAGCAATGCCAAGGAGTATTTGGTAGTTGCCGTATCTGCCGAAAGTCGGGACATTTTGCGAGAGTATGTCAACAGAGAGGTTCCCGAAGATTCCAGGGAGTAGAGGCATCTGGTGGTAGTGACCGAGGAACAGATCCAGGATGCACTTGATGATGTAGTGACATGTATCTGTTCTTTTATGAATTTCCATATGTATTGGGGAGATTCTCGTACATCTTATTCATGATTCTGTATGAATTGCATTGACATATGCTTTATTCGGTTGGGTCTGTATATACTGTAGTATTGATTTCTTTATCTTTTGGGGGGAAAGATTGATATCAGTTAATTCTGTAAATATCGTATACTGCAGTGAAGTGAAAATGAGATTGATTTACTGTGTTGTACTTGTGTTGTCTGATTTTGACTGCATTATTGATATTGATGTGTTGACAAGTACAGAACTATTGTAGATTCTTGCAAGGAGATGGTGAGATTCGGACCTGAAATGGCCGAAGAGTGAATAATATACGGTAAGGATTTTCGATTTAAAATTTCTTTGATATCCATATTATCTATGATTCGATGATTACCGAAAGGAATGGAGTAATTCCTTATGTATTCAGTGGATTACTGAAACTAAGCGTATCATGGATTGATTTGCCAGAAGCAGGAGAATTGCTAAAGTCTTCCTAGCTGAGATTCCAGGTTTGTCTTATAACAGGGAGAGTGATTTCAGTCTTGATTTGATACCAGATACTGTTCTTATTGATTTCAGTTCAGTTATGGGCGGATGAATCCTGTGTTCAGAGGTATTCTGATGATTTTATGCTCGGTATATTCATGATATTTTTATTACTCAGCATATGACCGATTGAATCGAATATTTTGTATTGAATATTCTGAGAACTGAGATTATGGTAGATAAGAACTGTTGAATTGTGAATCTGGCCTGAGACAGATTTTAGAATATGTGACATCTGAATACGATATATCTGTTGAGCTGAGTATAGTGAAGCCGTGATCAGGACTGGGAGTGATATCAGTGTCAGATATTGGTGGTTGTTGAAGCAGGATTTATAGAGTTTTAAATCTGCTTGAGACTTGTTATCTTCTAGTATTTGATATAACAACATATCGTTGAAATTCTATATGGTTGAGTCAAACCACAGATGATTTCGGGATTAAGCAGTTCAGAAGTTTGATCAGAATGTTCAGAATGTTTAGACCTTGATTTAAATGATCTGAGTAAAGGATCGATCAGAATATCAGGTATGTGATACTGTATGGCATATGAATAACTGATTTGTGGTGTCAGATGTGTTGGATTTGGAAACAACAGGTATGATCAGAAGTACGCCATCTTTGATTCACCAATTATTCTGATGATAGAAAAATGTATAATGATTTGAAGTGACTGATGTTAGGGAAACAGATGAGATCAATTGTGGCAAAGTTTATACTGAGATGTCTAAATTGGCCACTAATAGGAGAGAAAGAAAGGAACCAGGAGATTGGTTATATAAATTATTGATTTCTGAATAGAGATGGGTACATTTCTATGGATTTTGTGATGGAGCTATCGCAATAATTCCATGATTTTGATGTGACATGATTGTGATTGACAGATTTCTCAAATCTGTATATGTTATTCTGTACAGGAAGATGTACCGACATGATCAGACGACTGAGTTGTATGTCAGAAAAGTAGGCAAATTGCACTGAATGCCAAAGTTGATTTTATCATATCCCCGATTTTCGGATTATTTTGTACTTTTGGCAGAATATACAACAAGATCTTTCACCTATCGTTTATAGATCAACGGATAGTCGGAGCGAACTATCCTGATTCTGAAGAATCCAGGAACTATAGTGCTGGATGTTAGCACTAGTTGACATGATTTATTATCACTTGTAAATTATCGTATAATGATAGTTATCAGATGGGTATCGAGATAGCATCATTCGAGGCATTGTACAGTGAAAACTGCAGATTTTCTTCGTATGAGGATTATATCTCGGTGATACCTGAGATTGGATTTGATAGGACCACGGATATAAAAAAAAAAAATTTAAACTGATTCGGAAGAAAATAAAGACAGCACAGAATAAATAACTGAATATGTCAACGTCGGATGATGACTGTTTATATTTGAGGTTGAAGATTGATTCTGTTATACATTTCTTTCCTTGTCGGACTGCTATCGGATTTAATTACCTGTGATTTCGGGGACGAAATCGTATCTTAGGGGGGGAGAATGTAAGGCCCGAGAATTTGATTACCGTAATATGAAATGATTTGGGGATAATCGATGTGATTATAGACGTAAAGGATTAGATTGAAAAAGACAAGAAAAGACACGCAAAGTAGGTGTGAGGGTGTGCCATTCGCGCACATGCGCGACGTGATGCGCGAGCCATGCGCGAATTGGGCAGAAGACCCCGCGCATATGCACGGCGTGAGGGCGCGCATATGCGTGAGGTGTCCAGTAGCCAAGGCTATAACAGAACATTGCGCGCACATGCGCGACGTGAGCCGCGCACATCGCGAGGTAGAAAGAGAGTGGGCGCACATGCGCGGGGTGAAGTCGCGCATATGCGCGAGTGAGTGTGTGCATGAGACAGTAGGTCTCGTGCATATGCGCGAGCCGAGTGCGCGCATATGCGCGAGTTGATAAATTCAGAAGTGCCGGGCAGAAAGCAAGGCGCATATGCGCGGCCTTGGGCGCGCATATGCGCGCGGCATGCAGAACAAAAATGAGCCACTTGCCTTACATGCACGAGATGTATGTATATATATATATTATATATCATGAATTCATTTAGAATTCATAAGAAATCGAAGAAGCTTCAGAGAAAGGGTGAAAAATCCTTACGCCTTTATATCTCGATCCGTCCGTTAGATTTTCAATCCGACTTCAGTACTGAGTTCCTATCGACGCAGGCTATAACTGGACGTAAGTTTTGTTACGTTTAGATATGATTTGAAATTATCATATTGTCAGAATTGAATATGAATCCTATATGGTGTTTCTGATACAGTGGACATCGTATATTTAAAGTCATATTGAAGAACAGACTGTTTATGTAATTGTTATGATTTTCAGAGTTGATTTGATTAAGATTCAATATCAGAGTGTATTGTTATTCAGATTATAAGTTCTACTGATACTGATGATGAGTTCTGGTATTATATCTTTGATGTTGAGATTGACGGGGATATCGAGACTGTATTGTTATACCGTCGAAACATCAGTAAATTGATATTTATCAGATTCAGAAGTGATTTCGAATATATTGTGATATCGTGGATATGGATTAGATTGTATCTTGATTCGATATTGATTAGATTATGTTTGATTTGAGTATTGATCAGAATAGATTTTGAATTGAGTTGCATATTGAGATTGTGCCTATGCGATATTGTATTTCAGATTGATATGGACAGATTTGACTTCGAGACTTCGACTTCGTCAGACCGCGAAGACAAAGGTATAAATTTATGTTGATGTGGGATTGCACAACTCGAGTCCGATTGACTTGAGTTTCCCAAAATCACACACTTTACTTTATTGCTTCGATGTTTGCAATTGTATGAGGTTGATACCTTTGATTTATTGATTTATGTATTGAGTCATTAAGCGGATACGCCTGATTGTGAATGAGTAATCTTGTGACAGTAGTGCCGGATAGTGATGGAATCGTCACTGGTACATTGCACATTGTCACAGGATAGGATATTGGTGAAAATGCCAAAGTCTGTGACGGTTAGGTCAAGACACCGGACGTTTGGCTATATCGAAGTGATAGAATTGGAGTTTCTTCTATTACTGATGTTCGATATGGAAAGAGCCAAACTCCGTGAATAAGAACATACCACCACCCCGATCGGTGTAGGTGGGTGTATGTTCTTATTCCGATCGGGATCCCTAGATTAGGACTGAGTCGAGTCTGAGTCTGAGAATCACGGAGAGTGATTCATTGCTTGATATTGAATTATGTTCCTGATGATGGTATATGTTTAGAATATAATTTACTGTTGATATTGATTCATGTTTCGAATTATGATACATGCTACGAATATATTTTCATGTTCTGATTTGATACATGTTATGAATGCCTGTTATATGTTTTTATATTGTTCATATGATTGCATGTATACATGGTTTATACTAGGAATGTAATTCTCACCGGATTATCCAGCTGTTGTCTTGTTTGTATGTGTGCATGACAACAGGTGGGACATGATCAGGGTCAAAAAGAGAACGAAGCTGGACTAGATAGCATGGAGATCCGGGCTCAGAAGTAAATTAGGAGTCAGCAGCACTGATATGTTGTTGAACCTAGTTGAATTGTAGAACAATACAGGACTTGTATGTTTATATTTAGTATGTAATTCAGATTGATTTACATAACGTTTTCGCTTTATATTTTTAAAAAAAAATTTAGACCCTTTTTATTATAATTGATTGATTAATTCTAAGAACGATTAAAAACTTTAATTAGCGTCCGGGTCCCCACAGTGCACCTCAAGTGCACGAATCCAAGCCTCAGCAGCAAATGGGTCGGTGGTGCCAGAAAATTCCTTCGGCGCTAGCCTCCGGAACTCATCATAGATATCGTGTTGTGGCCTAGGAGCCTGCGGAAACTACTGCTCAAAGAAACGAGCCTTGCCCTCCAGTGCACGCGTGGCAGAATCCCCAATAGGAAGCGGGGGTGCATTAACATGACGATCCAACATTCTCGGCTTGCCCATCGACAATAGGTGCCACTACAAGAATAAATGCTTATGGTGACATTCATAAATGTCATCATATTCAATATTTAGTGACATTTAAGTTTTAGTGACACCTCCAACAAATGTCGTCTATTCTAATGTCGTCTTAAACTTCCTGACATTTTTTAATGTCATTATAAGATGTTAATGACAACTTCATACGTGTTACTAATTATTCATATAACGACAATTTTAAATGTCAAGAAAATTTATGTTTTAAATACATTTATACATGTCTTGTTATTATAGTAATGACAAATTTATATGTTAGTTAAAATCATTTCTAATGAGAAATAAAAGTATTGTGTATGTTATTTATAGTGACAATAACAAATGTGGGAATATTTGGGTTGGATAAATATAGGAGGAGGAAAAAATAGGTAAAATAAATGTGAGAATAAAAAAACATATTAGATTAGTTATCGTGACATTTTTAATTATGTCATTTTTTATATGGAGGGAAACAAATATTTTCCCTCCTCCAAAATTTATCCACCCAAATATTCCCACATTTATTTATAGTGACAATTTTTAGTTTTTTAATGATTTTTTACGATGTGGGAACAATAATTGTTTCCCTCCATATAAATAATGACATCAATTAAAAATGTCAGATAACTAATCTAATATGTTTTTTTTTATTTTACACATTATTAATTTTTTACAAGTGTCATTATAAGTATTTGTAACAACATTTAATTAAAAGTGTCTACAAAAAAGTGTCACAATAATCATTTATTGTTGTAGTGTGCGCGTCTAGGAGGCATTATATCTGAACGTTTTTCCAAATTCTAACGTAACCAACATGTATTTAAATTTAATTTTTCTAATCATGCAACATATATTAATCCATTTTAGCAATTCTAAGCAAATAAAACATATATTCTCATAAAGCTTTTAAACGTGTGACATAAACATATAATTAATGTAATCATACAGCTATCATCATAAAATTTAATAAAGCATTTAAACTTACAGATTTGAGGCTTCGACTGAGATTCCCGGCACTGATGGGGGCACAACCTTTTACAGGAACCTGGCTCAGATACCAACTGAAATGTCCACTACTCGTTTTTCTTAAAAGTACTAAGAATTTTTTTTGAAACCTCACAAACTTCGGCCGATACATACATATAAAAAAATTTTTGACACCATTTTAAAAATAATCTGTAACGTTTATTATTTTTAAAAATTGCAGAAATATTTTTTTTTAAGAAAGCTGACATTTTCGAAATAACATTTAAAATAATTGAAATTATTTGACAGTAAAAAAATATAGTGCAGTTTTAATTAACCAAACTCATCCAACATCATACTTAAACAAAAACGAGTAAAAATCTTAAAATCATCAACATATGAAAATGATCATCTCCTCTCAAATCTCATAATCATAATGCAGAAAACATGAGGTCCTCGGTCGTGTCACTGCACCAAGTCTGCCTACTCAGAGTTCGGCACCTCCAGTCCCCTCATCCTAAGGCTCACCTGCATCACACATGCCTAGTGAGTCTAAAGACTCAACACACCTGTACTAGAAATAACAAGAACATATACATGGCACACAGCAGTGAAAAAATCATACTCAACATATCTTTCATGAACTTAAAAGCATGAACATAAACGTCGTGTAAAATCTAACGTATCAAATCATGTCATCTCGTGTCATCATATACGTATACATTTTTATTTAGTTGAATTCAGTTCATTAGTTTTGAATTTCGTATCAGCTCTATCGATGGATCCATCTACATGTAACCACAGTATCGGGCGGCGGGGGCATTAGCGACAGCATTACCCATCCACTGAGCCCGGGCATCAGCTCATCATATCTCATGTAATCGTATACATATACATCGTCGGTCACAACTAATTCTCATCTTTCAAAAACATCATTATATTAGCCACTTAATAAAACATGCATATACGTAACTTTTTCTTAAAATCAAGTATGCACCGTATTTATCATAATTTCATAAAAATCATAAATGTGATGCATAAACATTTAAGACATGATAAAATGTGCTCAGGGCGCTGCAGATCAAAATCTCACCCCAAAACTCAAAAATTACCGTTACCCCTAGACCTCTAAAATTGACCCGAAACTTACCAAACTCCTTAAAATATCCCAAAATGTATTTAAAAGAATTCCTAGACGTAAAATCGAGCAAAATTTGTAACTTAACATATTCGTTTAAAAACTGGACCGAGGTCCCGGTTTTAACCTGAATCGACTCGAAACTCAACCGAAATTTTCCCAACTTTTCATCATATCTTAAAAACACTAAAAAGGTCATAAAACCATTAAAACCAGACCCCAAAACTTTCGAAGAATGGGCCATCCTGCTGCTGGAAATTCGGTCTTTCCTAAATACACGTTCCCAGTACATTACTTCCATTCGACGCATCCTAGCCCGCCACCGATGAGACAAGCTACTAAACCACCTCACTAAGACCACTCTAAGACCCCTTTGGACCCAAAGAACTCACGGCACCAGCCCCATGTAGCCTGCACACCGAACACGCTCTCTAGGAACCAAGGCCCCCCCATCGCAACTCTCTAGCATCCTGCTCCTTCGTGCTGCTGTAGGGGCCCGACCAGCGGTGTTAGGGTCCTCCCAGGCCATGGTTCGGACCTACCAGACACAGGTCCATGGCTTGGAACCAACCCCTCACCGCCTACATACCTTCCACAGCCCGATCTCCCTAACCCTTACACGATAACTCGATCCCCACGCTTCCTCATACCCTCGGCCTATGCGGCACTAGCAGCCTAACCCACTTGAAATCTTGACATAGATGACTCCCTGATCCATTGATTTTGCAGCCCCCTTTACACATGAAACAAGAAACGTGAGTGATTAAAAAAAAACTTTAAGAAAACCATCAACCAAAACGTGCGAACTTCAAACGGTTGCTGGATCGAGACTTTTACATAAGATTAACATGAAACAGGAGGTATATGGCATATGAGATGCAAAAACAAAAGTATGTGGCCAGCCTGATGATTTTTCACGCAAGGAGATCGAAGATCGACGTCGGGAGAGCGCCGGGAATTTCTCTTCGCAAAAAATGTGATTGCCGAAGCTTTGCTAATGAAATTTAGCTGAAAACCGAGAGGTTTTGATAGGGTAAGGGAAGTGTCGGCTATTGAGTGGTGATTAGGTTTAGTGGAAGATTAAGTGTTAATTAAATAATAGAAAAACTCTAATGGGCCAATAATTATCATTTAAAGGTTTAACAAAAGTTTAAGCCCAATAAGCTTAAAATTAGTACCATTATGTCCAAACAAAATCCCGAAAAATATTTTGTGTTGGAAAGTTTTTGAAAATATTAACCGAACCCTCAAAACGTCCTCCGTTTCTATAAAATTTGCATATCGTTAAAAATAAAATTCTGCGGGTAAAAGTACCCAATAAAATCCCATTTTGAAAAATACACTTAAAAACACCTTATAATAATTAATAAAAATTAATCATGTAATTAAAATAATTTTACTGAAAATTCTCCGGTCTCCGTTCCTCGTTCGAGTGTGTAATGCAACTTAAAAATCTTTAATGCATGAACCTTTAAAATTTCATGAATTAAATTCTATCATACATGAATTATGCATAAAATGCATAAAAATAATTAAACACAAATTAATGAAATAAACATGCATTTAATGATTTAAAACAATTAAATAAAATAACAAAGATATTTAATAACTTACATGCATGTGGTTCACGTGGACCTTCAAATTTTCGGGACGTTATAATCTAATCCCCTTGAATTGAATTTTGTCCCCGAAATTCTCTTATCCTCGATGAACAAAAAGTTTAGACTCTTAAATCTAGTATCCCAATAACCACGCTTCCGCTGCACTACTCTGGTAAAATAAGTGATAAGTTGTCCTTACGTCTCCTCAATCCTAATTAAATTTGCCTATCAAAATCCTCGTTGTGAATCACAACTTAAAACGACTTATGGTGACTTAGTTCTATTTTTCTATGTCCTCAGATTTCTGACTTTTTCGCAATTCCTCATACTAGAAATGGATGTCCAAACTTAGTGCACCTTATTTTTTTCTTATACTATACCCATAATGTCCAGCGTCCTATTACATTGTCCTATATGCTGTTCAACTTAAGAAATCTTAGCCCAAAAATTTACTGACCGACTTCTATCATCGGTGATACACTTAAAATTAAACATTATCTCAACTCCATAACAAAATTAGCCTAAGATCCTTGAATCGAATCTTTATCTTATGGCATTAAACTTACGTAACGTAACTATTTACAAGTATATCCCAAATATAAAATTGTTGCAAATCTTAAATTCGAGTAACGTTAATCCATAAAACCCAAGATATGCAATATCGATCTTTTACTTAATAATAAAACCATTCTAGTATCAATTACGTTCTTAGACTATTTCTTTCTCAATTACAATATAGTTGAGGCCTACGACTCTTGAATTTTCCTCATTGAAACGAATATCGCATTCTGATGTTTTCTTAATTCTTAATTAATTCTGGCGTATAAAACTTAATAAGTTATCCCATGGTAGCCTTAGACTAACTCTAATAAATCAACTTTGCTTATAGTCCAAAGAGTTCTAGAATCTCCATATCACGGTTTTAGATTTCTTCTCGGTAAAATTCTTAACATTCGTTTCTTAGTAACATATGCTAAACACAACTAATTCTCTTTTGTTTTTATTTCACCTAAAATTTTTGTATGAACGCCCATCTCATAAACTTAAAAATTCAAGCTTACGCAACATAAGTATTATTAGATAGTATAACTCCAATACGTAAATCCGCTTAGTTCCAAGTTTGTTAATGACTTTCAAAATTTCTCAAGACAAGGTGTCTATCTCACCTGTTACATGCGTCGTCTATCAAATGACCTCATCATCCATCATCCCCAACTTTCTAAAAAATTTAAATTCCCACAAGGTATAATCTTAATCGTTAAGATCATGACTAAAATGACACATCAAACTTAAGTTCCCAAAAATTTGCTAACTCAATGTCTACTCTTATAACTTAGCTAACCGATCAACTTTACGTCAAATCGTCATCACCCTGAATTCTTAATTTGCCGCAACATTAATTCACCAACTCTTAAATTTTCAAGCCCAATGTTGATTTACCCTACGATTCCCTTGATTATCATTCCTTATAACATTATAACCCAGATACTTCAAGGTTCTAATGATTCCTTCAATCTTAAATCATCGAAAATTCCTATCACGTAAACTATTCGATTATCACCTACTACTAGACTAGTCCTCAACTTTCTTAAAATTTGCAAAATTAATTCTTAATTTCCTCAAAAATTATCCAATTTTTCCTTAATCTCGAGGTCCAACAATTACCCATAAGTTCTTGGTGTTCCTAATTCCACTTTATAGGTTTCCCGTAGCATAAAGTTCAATAATTTTAAGCTTATTAGACCCAAATTCAATCCCCATAACCTCAAAAAACTACTGATTTAACCCAAGTGTTCCTCAAGAGTTCGAATTTAATCATCAAAAATTCAGAATTGGCAATTTGGCCCTTAAAGTTCCCGAAAATTACATTTTGGCCCTACAACTCTTCGATATTTGCATTTTTGTCCCCAAAAAATTTTTCGCTTTTTGTCCCATTAAACCTTAAAAATTCTCGGAACTCAGAATTTAATCTCAAACTTCGGTAATTTCGAAAATAGTTCCATAGAATTTTATTTTTGCACTTAGGTCCTCAAATTATTGGTTATTACAATTAGGTCCTTAAAGTTCTCAATTCGTGCAATTCAATCTTTAAATCCAACTAGGTAGTGCATGCATCCTAAAAAAATTCTATGTTTTTAAACTTCCAAAGATCGTCGTAGTCTTCGAATCGTTAATCCTTACATGAAATCCTAAAAATTTAATTCTACTAGTAACCATGAACCATCACTATTTTTCTTATAAGACCTACATGCCCTAAAATCATTCATAATCTTCAAGATTTACTTAAGATCCAAAAAGTAGAACATCAGTACTACTAACCAAAAATCAGTATAGAAAAATCATTTCCAACCTTTCTCAATGCCCAAAAGCAAAATTCTTATTCATGTCCAATTCCACCACAAAGCCAGCATGCATGAAAATCATATAATTTTTCATTTCATGTCGAAACATGCATAAAAATTTTAAAGCATCTAATCTCAAAACATAACGACAATAAACATGTCCCGTAAACGTATATCATGTAAACATGCAGGTGATAGCACTAAAAACATTACATTTAAACTTACGGACTTGAGGCTTGAAGACTGAGCGGCAGAAGCGGGCATTGGCACAACTCTATACAGGACCATTGCTCTGATACCAACTGTAACGTTTACTATTTTTAAAAAATTCTGAAATATATTTTTTTAAAAAAAGCTCACATTTTCAAAATAACATATAAAATAATCGTAATTATTTGACAGTAAAAAAAATATAATGCAGTTTGAATTAACCAAACTCATCCAACATCATACTTAAACAAAAACGTGTCAAAATCTTAAAATCATCAATGTATGAAAATGTTCATCTCCTCTCAAATCTCATAATCATAATACGGAAAACATGAGGTTCTCGGGTCGTGTCACCGCACCAGGTTTGCCAACTCAAAGTTCGGCACCTCCAATCCCCTCATCCTCAGGCTCACCTGCATCACATACGCCTAGTGAGTCTAAAGACTCAACACACATGTATAAGGAATAACAAGTACATATACATGGCATACAGTAGTGAAAAATATTGTACTCAACATATCTTTCATGAACTTAAAAACATGAACATAAACGTGTCGTGTAAAACATAACGTGTCAAATCATGTCATCATATACGTATACATTTTCATTTAGTTGAATTCAGTTCATTAGTTGTGACTTTCGTATCAGCCCTATCGATGGATACATCTACATGTAACCACAGTATCGGGCGCGGGGGCATCAGCGACAGCATTACCTATCCATTGAGCCCGGGCCTCAGCTCATCATATCTCATGTCATCATATACATATACATCGTCGGTCACAACTAATTCTCATCTTTCAAAAACATCATCATATTAGCCACTTAATAAAAACATGCATATACGTACCTTTTTCCTTAAAACCAAGCATGCACCGTATTTATCATAATTTCATAAAAATCATAAATGTGATGCATAAACGTTTAAAAAATCATAAAATGTGCTCAGGGCGCTGCAGGATCAAAATTTCACCTGGGTGCAAAATGACCATTTTGCCCCTAGAAACTCAAAAATTACCGTTTTACCCCTAGATCTATAAAATTGACCCGAAGCTTACCAAAATCCTTAAAAAGTCTCAAAACATATTTAAAAGCATTCCTAGACGTAAACTCGAGCAAAATTCGTAACTTGACAGATTCGTTTTAAAAACTTGGAACGAGGTTCTGGTTTTAACCTGAATCGACTCGAAACTCAACCAAATTTTTTTCAACTTTTCATCATATCTTAAAAACACTAAAAAGGTCCAAAAACAAATAAAACCAAACCCCAAAACTTTAAAAGAATGGGCCATCCTGCTGCTGGAAATTCGCTCTTTCCTAAATACATGTTCCTAGTACATTACTTCCATTCTACGCATCCTAGCCCACAACCGATGAGACCACCTACTAAACCAACTCACTAAGGCCACTCTAAGACCCCTCTAGACCCAAAGAACTCACGGCACCAGCCCCATGTAGCCTGCACACCGAACACGCTCTCTTGGAACCAAAGCCCCCAATCGCAACTCTCTCGCGTGCAGCTCCTTCGTGCTGCTGTAGGGGCCCGACCAGCGGTGTTAGGGTCCTCCCAGGCCATGGTTTGTACCTACAGAGACAGGTCCAAGGCCTGGAATCAACCCCTAACCGCCTAACTACCTTCCACAGCTCGATCTCTCTAACCCTTATACGATAACTCGATCCCCACGATTCCTCATTCCCTCGGCCTATGCGGCTCTAGCAGCCTAAGCCACTGGAAATCTTGACATAGATGACTCTCTGATCCACCGATTTTGCAGCCCCCTTTACAAATGAAACAAGAACGTGAGTGATTAAAAAAACTTTAAGAAAACCATCAACCAAAACGTGCGAACTTCAAACGGTTGCTGGATCGAGACTTTTACATAAGATTAACATGCAAAAGCAGGTATATGGCGTATGAGATGCAAAAACGAAAGTATGTGGCATGCCTGATGATTTTTCACGCAAGGACATCGAAGATCGACGTCGGGAGAGCGCCGGGGAATTTCTCTTCGCAAGAAATGTGATTGCTGAAGCTTTGCTGATGAAAGGTTGAAAACCGAGAGGGTTTGATAGGAGAGGGGAAGGTGTCGGCTATTGAGTGGTGATTAGGTTTAGTGGAAGATTAGGTGTTAATTAAATAATAGAATAAACTCAAATGGACCAATAAATAAATTTAAAAGTTTAACAAAAGTTTTAAGCCCAATAAGCTTAAAAGTAGGCCTATTAAGTTCAAACACAATCCCGAAAAATATTTCGTGTTGGAAAGTTCTTGAAAATATTAACTGAACCCTCAAAACATCCTCTGTTTCTATAAAATTTGCGTACCGTAAAAAAAAATTATGCGGGTCAAAATACCCAATACAATTTAATTTTGAAAAATACACTTAAAAACACCTTATATTAATTAATAAAAATTAATCAGTAATTAAAATAATTTTTCTGAAAATTCTTTGTGCTTCGTTCCTCGTTCGAGAGTCTAATGCAGTTTAAAAATCTTTAATGCATGAGCCTTTAAAATTTATGAATTATATTCTATCATGCATGAATTATGGAGAAAATGCATAAAATAATTAAACACAAATTAATGACATAAACATGCATTTAATGCTTTAAAACAATTAAATAAATACCAAAGAAATTTAATAACTTGCATGCATGTGGTTCACGTGGACCTTCAAATTTTCGGAACGTTACAAAATCAACCAACTATAATTGAAATTCAAAGGAAATAGTTTAAAAACACAAAATCGTCAAACGTTTGCAAATCCTAACTTAGCAATAAAGCTACATCTAATAACCTCTCAAAAACAACTCAAAAGCATAAATAAAAAGTCGTAAAAATCTTTAACATAAACTTAAAATCATAAGTCATAATCATAATGCGGAAAATCTAGCGCTGGTCCTCGGGTTATGTGCACCTTCAGTCCAGTAAAATCAACCATCAAGATCTCCACTAGCATCAAAATCATACTCACCTGTATCGATCACACCTAGTGAGTCTAAAACTCAACACACCATATTCTTGATAGCAAATAATACGTATACAGATCACATGAAACAGTGAAAATACTTTTACTTAAAATAACAATCATAATCATGCATAAACTTAAACATTTTCATATCATCATAAACATATTCATATTCATCATAAACATATATGTATTCCTTTTCGTTGAACTCAGATCGTTAATTGTGACTTTCATATTCGTATTGGGGGTCGATGGATCCATCTACATGTAACTACAGTACTGGGCTGCGGGGACATCAGCGACACTCTCACCCGTCAACTGAACCTTGGCCTTACGTATTCACATATCATCGTATTCGTATTCGTATAGTCACAATTACTTCACTTCCTTCATCATTTCATATTTTCATCACTTTATAAAATTCATGTATATAATAATCATTTTCTTTTAAATCAAGCATCCAACATATCTTTTAACGTCAACCTTTTATCATCAAATCCATAAACATTTAAAATAAACATTTTAACATATAAAACAGCATTCAGAGCACAGTCATGACGTTTACTATTTTCTAGGTGTAAAATGACTGTTTTACCCCTAGAAGTAAAATTTCTCGATTTTGCCTTTTTCTTATTTTCATTGACCCTAGAACATCCCAAATAATTATTTAAGTTTAAATTAAATTTCTCATATTTTTATTTAGCTTAAATTCTAGGCTTTCTAATTATTCTTTAGTTATTAATTCTTAATGTTGTTTTAATCCCGTATTAAATTTAACTCAAATATAAAATTCCAAACATTATTATAGACTTTTTATATTTAATTAGCCCTCGTGAAGCATGATTCGAGCCCCGGTGAATCATATTTCAAACCCTAACCATAAAAACCATAATTCTCGAACCACCTAAGCTAAACCTTCGAACCATCTCACGGTTTCATCGAGCCAAGCCCGAGCAACCTATAGCCATCTTCAAAAAAGACCTCCCCTGGACCCTACTGAACCCACTAGACCCCTAGGACTCGACCCTAGCCCAAGCCAAAGCCTCCTACACTAGCAGCAAGCAGCGGTCAAGTATCCTAGAACCACTAAGACTCTTCGAAATCTGGCAGGAATCTAACCATCGAGCCAGCCCCTGACCCATACCCTCGTGTAGCCTCTAAGATTCCTAGAGACCTAGCGTAGCCTAGCCTTAACCACCCTGGCCGAGCAAACCCACCATGCGCACAGCAGCTGCTCTCGACAAGTCGCGAGTAGAGCCTTGCTTGCTAGGACACCTTCCCAGCCACTGTGCTCGAGTCCCAGCATTGCTAGGACTCCTCTCCTGATCCAACCATGTCCTAACCTAGCCCTGATCATGCCAAAGACAAGCCATGCACCATGGTTTCCTTCAACCGAGCCTTAAGACACAAACATGCAATATTAGGTTCCATCTTGTTCTAGCTTCGTCTGCAGCTTTTCATGTGCATCTTAGTACTCTTTTCTCATGTAAAAACAACCCATATACATTCCCTAATCATGGCAGCCCCTTCATGTAAACAGATCTACAGTTTACATGATCTCAAGTTTTGTATAAAAAATCACACTTTAAAACCCATGTTTTGCATAAAAACGACAATAATAAAAGGGAAACTTGTTTTTCATGCAAACCATAATTAAATACATATTAGGGTGTGATAGATGAGAAAATGAAGAATTATCGTGCCTTTGTGTTGGAAACTATTTCGGATGTTTGACAAACTGAGCGTTTAAAATATTAAACCAACTAATCAAGAAGATTGATAGAAACTGATCTAAAATACGCAAACCATCGGTTGCCAGAAACTGAAGGATTATATGCAGATTTTCGAAGGCAACTGAACTACGAAGCTAACTAACTTATTAGGCTATACCTCGAGCTTTCAAGCACAAACAGTAATACTTTATCTTGAAGAGATCAGTTGTGCTATATTATTTCAATTCTATTGAGTACTTTAAACAAGTTTGTAACTAAGAGTTTCAGTTTGACATTGTTAAGTCTAAAACTGAATTGGGTCTGTACAACTGTTTATTCGATCAAAGTCTTTTAGTGTATATCATATCCTTGAGATAGAAGGGGTGATGTAGGAGTGTTTGATATTTTCGAATATCCATAAAATCTTGTGTCTTCTTATTTCAGTTTTTATTTCATATATCAGTCAGTTTGTTTCCGCGCATTCTTTTTTAGCTGATTGATATTGACCTACAAGATTCCCAAGTATAGTTTATCACTAAATTGACTCATAAATCGAGAAAAGGTTTTGAAAATTGTAAATTTTTATTCGACCCCCCATTCTAAACATTTTCCACCTTTAACCGAACCTATCAAGTGGTATCAGAGCGGTTGAATCTGGTTCCTGAATATTTCTATATAAAAACTGATCAACATGTCTTCATTCAAAAAAATTCCAATGTTCTCCAGAGAAGATTTTGATATTTGGAAAATCATAATGCAGGCTCATCTAGCTGCACAAGGCGATGACATGTGGTACGCTATTACAGATGGACCCATGAAAATATTGAAGGAAAACACTGTTGTTGCCATAACTGATGGGGCACCACATCGTATTGAAAAATCCGAGATGAATGGACAGCTGAAGACAAGAGAAAAGCCAACTTGGACAACGTGGCTAAAGACATCTTATACAAAACGTTGGATAAAGTCACTTTCAGCAAGATAAAAATGTGCAAAACTGCCAAGAAAATTTCGGAGAAGCTGATTCAGCTCTGCGAAGGCAATGAGCAAACCAAGGAGAATAAGCTATCTGCTGCTGTTCAAAAGTTTCACAATATCAAGATGTAGATTAGAGAATCCATGCATGAATATGATGAAAGGATCAGCAGCATAGTAAACGAACAGAATGCACTCAGAAAGGTGTATTCAAATAAAGAGGTATCACTGAAAGTAGTCAGAGGTCTTATCAAGGAATGGGACGTTAAGACCATGGCAATGCGAAAATCAAAGGACCTGAACATGGTCGAACTTCATGATTTATTTGCTGATTTAAAAGCCTACGAGTTTGAGTTGCAAACTAGAGAAGGGGAACTTCTACACCAGCTGCTACAACTGCCCTAATTGCTGTCAAAATGGAACCAACTCGTTCGGTTGATAAATCTGCTGATCAGTTAAGCAATGATGTAATGTCATTGTTTCTCAAAAATTTGGAAGATTTATGAGAAGAAATCAAGGAAGCTTCCAAAGACAATATCAGAGAAATAACTCCAAAGTGTAACTTAATGCTTGCTAAAACTGTGGTAAAACTGGTCATTTCATTGCTGAATGTCCCAAGCCTAAGAAGGGCAGTCGAGGCTCACCTGAAAAGGGAAAGACCTATGAGCACAAGAGAAGATCGAAAGATGACAAGAAATCTTATAGAAAGAAGCATGAGCTGCTTCTAGCTAAGGAAAACAAGTCAAATTGGGCAGAATCAGACAGTGATGATTCAGATGCTGAGAGATTCAGCTGCTCCAGTGATGATGAAGAGGTCAAGTGTCTGATGGCGGATGACAAAGAACTAGAGTCAACCAATCAACAGGTATTTGATTTTAGCTCAACTGATTTCACACGAGATGAACTCATTTATACACTTCATGACATGGTTAATGAGTATCATAAGCTTTCCTTATCGTTTGAGAAGGCCAGAGCAAAGAAACTGATCTCGAAGACGATAAAACTGAAACTGATGAATCAGTTGATTTGTTGAGTCTTAAACAGGAGATTGCTGAGTTGAATGCTGAAAGAAGCAATAATAAATCTATGATTCAACAGTTAATGCTTGAGAATTCAAAGCAAACTGAGCTTATTAAGGCATGGAAAAAATCATCTATTGCAATAGCTGAAATACAATATAAGCAAAAAAGTTAGTGATAAAACTGGTTTATTGTTCAGTAACCAAGATGAAGCTTCCACCAGTGATACTCAGCAAAAACTGAACATGAGCAAAGGGAAATACATTCACTTTGTAAAATCAGTTGTGATACAAGAACAACCAGAGCCAAGTAAACCAGTTATACAGCCTATTGAAAATAACAACAAGGCTAGAAGGTATGGTATTGGTTATAGTCCAAAAATTTCAACTGACCCACAAAGTCAGTCATCAAAAAGGTTCAGCAATAAATACCTGAACTATTCAAATGGCTATTCCAATTACTATAACAGCAAGCCAGTTCAGAAAAGATATCGGCTCAACAACCAGTTGAAGAAGGCTAAAACTCATATTGCATCATCTGCACACTACACATGAAGTACACACAAGCCGAGAAAAACTGTAAAGTCCAAAAATCAATACACGTAAAACTCAAGTATTTATTTAATCGTTAAATTATTTATTTAAGTTTAAAATGATTATAGAGATGCGTGATTTATTTAAATGTATTATTTTAAATTATTTATATTTATGTGATGCACGTTAAAATGTTTTCTCGAGTTTCATGTTCCATGCGATTATTCGATGCAGGATCGAGGAAAAGAGACCAGCGACGATTTTTGGCGATTTTAAAATGTGGTATTTTATTTTAGGTTAGGACTGGGGCATTTTAAATGATTTATTTAGTTATAAGAATTTTAAAGCCTAATTTATTTAATTAGTGATTTTAGGATTTTAAAACTTTTAAAGTTTATCAATTGTGCATTTTATTTTAAATTAGAAGATTTTAGTAAAGTGGTATTAGTTTAACATTTTGATTAACTTGTTAATTGGGTTAGTATTTTTAATTAGCTAATTAAGCAATTTATATATCCTTAATTATACTAAAACTCATGCACACAAACACATTTACACACACCTCACACCCGAGACACACACATATTTAATTTGCCTTTTTTATTTTTTTAGAGAAGAAAACCTAGGGTTCATAGGTCAAGAACAGCCGCCCCCTCCCTCTCTAATTTTCCAGCAATCCTTCGTTGATATTTAGCTTAGAAATCGCATCAAAGTTCGTCCCAGATCAACCATCGCACCATTTCCGCTTCGATATCGCCGTATCGTGAGTTTTAAAAATCAAAAGGCATGTATAATCTAATGTTTCTGCATCGATCTCGTTATATTATGTGTTGTGATGTTTATATGCGTAAAAATCTATGTATGTTGTGCAAAGTTTGAACTACAATTGGTTGGATCGATTTCTGAAATGATTTTAGCTCTAAAAACCCGAATCCTGCTTTCATTTCATGTACTGTGCATTTTCGGTTGCTTATCTAGAAAAACTTTCAACATATAAAACCTATTACTTTTTGATTACCTTCGATTGACATTAAAACGAATAATTTTTGGATAACAAACGAGTGATTTATGATCATTTTCGTGGGACAGCTCAAACTACGATTTTAAGAAAATGTGTTCTTGATGTGTTCTTGAAGTTATTTGTTGCAGGCTTCGTTGGGAACCGTCGGGTGATCGTTGCTGCGTTTAGGTATATGGAGTATGATGTTGGGATGAGTTTTGATGCTTCGTTTTGTGTCGATAGTCCTTGGTAGCATTAGAATTCGTAGGAAGCATTTTGTGTCAAAATTTGAGTTTATGGGTTTTATTGCGTTGCGTGTGGTACGTCATTTCTTTGGGACGTTTGGGGCGTTATTATGGAGTTGAGTCAGTGTCATGGCGTCCTAGGATGAGTCTCGATGGATTGCTTCATGATTCATATGATTTATTTAGGAGTATTAAGCTTCAAATCATGGAGTCCAGTTCACTCGGTGCCAGAGAGGTAACTTCTTACCGCTCGAGCGCCACTCTTTCTATCCGTGGCCAGAAGACCTAGCGCTCGAGCGGTAAGTTATTACCGCCCGAGCGCGGGGCCAAATGGAGGAAGGTTTGATTTTCATTTAGTTTCAGGTTTCAATAGTGAGTCAATGTCTTTTATTTGTTTCGGAAATGTTCACGCATCATTTTAGAGTTTGTTTCGGGGTTTGATGTCATGGTTTAGTACGTTTAAATGAGGTCAAGCCCCGAGTGCTCTAGAACGTCATAAGCCATTTATTTACTTCGGGGTTGAGTACGTAGTATGTCTAAGTTTTGAAAGCTAAGCATTTGATAATGTGTTAGTATGTGCAGCAGTCGCCCCAAACGAGATCCAAAAAATCCCTCAACTCCGTGCATGTAACGCTCCAGATTCGACGACTGTCCTCACTGTACCAAGACGAGTCTTTAAAGCGTGCTTATGTCCTCACTCACACCCTAGGAAACTTTCCAGGAGTTCACCCATCCCAAAATTTCCCCAAGTCAAGCACGCTTAACTTTGAAGTTCTTATGTGATGAACTACCGAAAAGAAGATGCACCTTCGTGATACGAGTAGTACCAATCAAATCTTTTAAGCCCTCTTCAACTGTACAGTCCATTACATTGAACAGTCTTGGAATCCCTCTCATTCCGGTGTGGGATCGATTCATTCATGTTCCCTCCACCTAGAATCCTGCCAGGAGCCGCTCATTGTCCGTGCAACCTCATGGCACCGGCGATCACCCCCCGCCCTCTTCGGCCCCGGGCCTCACATGTCCACCAGCTTCCGCTTGGTTCGTCCCCGAACCACACCGTACTAAGAGAGGTCGGCTCTGATACCATCTGTAACGCCCCAGATTGACGACTGTCCTCACTGTATCAAGACGAGTCTTTCCAGCGTGCTTATGTCCTCACTCACACGCACCCTAGAAAATTTCCCAGGAGGACACCCATCCCAAAATTGCCCCAAGTCAAGCACGCTTAACTTTGGAGTTCTTAATGATGAGCTACCGAAAAGAAATGCACCTTCGTGATAAGTAGTACATATCAAATCTTTTAAGCCCTCTTCAACCGTACAGTCCATTATATTGAACAGTCTCGGAATCCCTCTCCTTCCGGTGTAAGATCGGTTCATTCATGTTCCCTCCACCTAGAAGCCTGCCAGGAGCCGCTCATTGTCCGTGCAACCTCATGGCACCGGCGATCACCCCCCGCCCTCTTCGGCCCCGGGCCTCACAATGCAAGTATGTTCAAAATGCAAAATGAGAAAATATTTTATTTTTGAGGTATGCTAAATGTCTTGTGACCAATTATGAACGGGTTTGAAAGCCGGTGAATGTGGCCGGTGACCTCTCCACCCAGGTAAAGCATGACCGGGTTAGATCAAGATTGAAAAGCGATAAAGCTTGACCAGGGACCAATCCACTTGGTAAAGCATGACCGAAGATCTCATATATGTGGTAGTGGACATCCCTGCTAGCCCATTACTGTGGTTTAGTCTGATCAGGCACATTTATGTATGAGTCACTTGATTTGAAATATATCTCTATGCAAAATGATGAAGTTTATGCATGTCAAGTATGTATGATGCAAATATATTTATGAAGAGTTTTATGATGATGGCACGTCTATGTTTATGTTATTAACTTCAAGTTTCAAGTATGTACGCTATACTTTAAAGATGCATGTGGTTTTATTACTTATTTGTTATCTCCAGTTTATACTTGTTGAGTCTTTAGACTCACTAGATTTGATTGATGCAGGTGAGGACGAGTATGTGGAGACGAAGGGTGAGGACCAATAAGCCGGCTTGGACTGCGCAGGAGGCTAAACCCGAGGACCGCCAAAGTTTTAAGATTTTATGCATGATGATTTTAATAATCTAACTTTTACGAGATTTCTTCACGCTGTTTGAACAAGTATTTTTTTTAGAAAACTTTATTTGTGATCTCTTTATTGCAAATATTTTGGATGAACATTTTATTTTAATCAAAATTTGAAGGTATATTTCATATCTAAGAAAATTTTTATTTTTCCGTAAATTTTAAATAGTTTAAAAGTACAGTACTTTACAAAAACCATCTGGAACACATCAACTGGAAAGTCAGTTAGATTAGTCCAAGTTGGGTTCCCAAAGGACTAAGAAGTTTAGGAGCCAAATAGTTTTGGGTACCAAAATTATATATTGTGTGTGATTGCAGGCAATAGGTGCAAAAAAAAAGAATCAACCTGGTATCTGGACAGTGGATGCTCGCGTCATATGACAGGGGATGCAGTTTTCTATCCCAACTGATCAAATACACTAGTCCAAACATCAGTTTTAAAGACAACTCCAAAGGTAAAACTGTGGGTAAGAGTAAGCTTATCCATGTTAACTTTACTATTAAAGATGTGTTACTAGGTGAGAATTTGAAGTATAACTTGATTAGCTTCAGTCAGTTATGCGACAATAAATTATCAGTTCAGTTCGACAGACACTTGTTCAGTTAGAGACTCAACTGATGAGGTCATCCTAACTGGCAATCGTTGTGGGAATACTTATAAAGTCAGTTGTACTGATCAACCTAAGGCACCAGTTTTTTATAGCTTCCAAATCTTCTAAAAACTGATTGTGACATAAAAGGTTGAACCACCTAAACTTTAAATTCATTGCCTATCTGAGTAACCATGATCTTGTAACTAGTTTGCCCAAAATAGATTTTTCAAAACATAAAATTTGTTCAGCATGTCAGTTTGGGAAGCAAGTAAGATCTACATTTAAAAACAAAGGTTGTAAATTATCTTCTCGATGCTTAGAACTGCTACATGTGGATCTTTTTGTTCCTATACCAGTAATGAGTTTAGGGGGAATGAAATACACCTTAGTAGTCGTGGATGATTTTTCAAGATTTACTTGGGTTATCTTTCTTAAATCCAAAGACCAAATTGCTGCACAAATGATTAACTTTTCAAAATATTATTAAATGAAAAATCAGTTGGGATTGATCGAATAAGGTCTGATCGAGGGACTGAATTCATCAATCAAAATCTTTCACAATTTTTTTTTCGAAAATACTGAGATCAAGCATGAGTTCTCCGCAGCAAGAACTCCTCAGCAAAATAGTGTAGCTGAGAGAAGGAATCGGACCCTTAAAGAAGCTGCTAGAACAATGCTTGCTGATTCTGGTATTTATCAATGGTTTTGGGCAGAAGTAGTAAACACTGCATGTTACACTCAGAACAGACAAATGACTAATAAGAATCATTTGAAAACACCTTACACTACAAGAAAAATGATTTTTCGCAGCACGTCATCAACAGTGTGCATTAAAAGCACGCTGCGAATATTACTTTTAACGGCGTGAACCATATGTGCGCTGTTAATATTGTTTCGCTTGACAGAAATAACGGCGTGCATTAAAAGCACGTTGCGGATAGTAATATCCGCAGCGTGCATTTATGTGTGTTGTTAATAATATAAACGACAGTGTGCGGTTAAATGTGAGCTTTTAATAACCTATGCAATTATACTTGTATTACACAACACAATACGAGAGAGAGTGAAACCCCAAATTCCATCTCTTAACCCTTCTCCTACTCCCGTCAGTGTTCTGCGTCCAGACTCCAACCACCGCTGCGTGCTGTCACGCCACCGGAGATCGGAGCGCAGTAGCTACCAACCTTGTTCCCCTAACCTTGCGCCTCCTTCCCTGCCTCAGATTGGAAGAACTAGCGCGAGTGGGAGCCCTGTTTCAGTCTTTTTCCGTGTGCGAGTTTTTCCTCCGTTTTTTGTGAGTGTGTGTCTCGATTTCTTTGTTATTTAGTGGTTTGTTGTTGAGAAGTCGAAGCCCTAATGTTTTCCCTGTTATCCCTGCGATTTCCAGCCACTATTAGCTCTGTCCAGTCACGATTCTGGCGAGTTTTCCTGCGAGATACAACCTTTGCACCATCTTGAGACCACTACTGCCCATTCAACTTCGATTCTTGGTACATTTTAGCTTGATTTCCAGTCTATAGTTCAGGTATACAAGCCGTCTGGATTCGAATTTTTTTACAATCCGATTTAACTGTTTTCTTTGCATTAGTAGCATAATATTGACGCATTGTTGGCTTATTATATGTCCAGCTAGTATCCGAAAATTTTATGGGAATATTTGTGGGAAAGGTGCGATTTTGGGGGAAAAACATATGTAACTGAGAAATAAACTACTTCAGAGGCTAACTTTCACTCCATCTTCCAGTGGAGAAGCAAATGAGATCCAAATTATTAATAAAGCACAATGTTATGTCTTCTGACTTCTAGAATTGCAAAAAATTGCTATCAATCATTGTTTTGTTGTGAAATAAGTACTGTTGTTCTTCCCATTTGATGATGAATCTGATTCGTTTTAATCTGAATTGTTTGCTCATACTCTAGGCTATCATCTTTTGTCTTTTAGGCCATTCTTCAATTTTTCCTTGCCTTAGAACATTTTCTCGCTCATGTTTGAGCCGGTAAGGTAAAATTCACCTTCTTACATGAGCCGGTAAGGTAAAATTCACCTTCTTCTTGGCAAAATAAATATAAAAATGTGGGGATATTGCTTATGCATCTGTCCTATACTCATACTATATGAGCTGTGTGCTATATTGAATGGATATCCAATGCAAAAGTAGACAGAAAGAGTGGAAAATTTAATATTGGTAAACATGAGATTAACTGAACTCGACCTCCTGGTTTTCTAATCCTCATTTTATCTGCTCTAGGTTTGAGTCGCATTTAGATTTACCTAGAATTAGTTCTGGATGCCCCCTATTGTTATGTTGATAAATATACGTTGTTTGTTCATGCTTGAGTTCCTGATAAATTAGATGACCCCAGTTTTTTCGTCATCGGAATATGTTTCTAACTTCATGAATGTGTGATAGGAGCACGATTTCGCAGTATTTCAGAGTTAGATGTTCATATTGTGACGGCTGACTTAGGACAGGTGCACAATTATACGACGTTAACTGGTCTAATCGGTGGTAGTTAGCACTCTACGATTTATATAAACAATATGCCATTCACCTAACCACAAGCACCAACAACCTCACCTGGTCAATTCAGTCAACTTGTGGGAATGCTAACATAGTTGATTTATATAAATATATATCACTATAAGAAATTCTGCATACAACAACGCACATACGACAACATTTTTTGTGAAAAACTGTTGTCGTAAGTTTTTAACAACGGTTTTAGCAAAAACTGTTGTCTTTTGGGGGTCAAAGACAACGGTTTTTAGGGTCAATGGCAGCGGTTCTATAAAACCGTGGTCTTTGAGCGTTTTTTTAGGGTCAATGACAACGGTTCTATGAACTGTTGTCTATTAGCGGTTTTTTTTTTGCACAATAAAACCGTTGTCGATTAGCGTGGTTTTTAGACAAACGACAATTGTTTTGGAAAACGTTGCCATATTTAGCGACGGTATTATGAAAACCGTCGTTAATTTAAAATTAGCGACGGTTTTGTATAAACCCTAGCTAATTTTAGCGACGGTTTTACATAAACCCGTCGCATGTTTAAGATTAGCGACGGATATACAAAACCCGTCGCTAAAGTTAGCGATGGATTTGTTGCAACCGTCGCTAATTTTACCGTCGCAAACAGTCTACAAATACCACCATTTTCGGTCCATTTTCCTCCATAACACTTCACAACACTTAAAATTTTTAGTCTTACACGATTTTATCACTTCACACAACACTTAAAATTTTCTCACCACTTCATTACACTTAAAATTTTTCTCTCTTACACGATTTTACTACTTCATAACTTAAATTTTTTCTCTTACACGATTTTACTACTTCACAGCACTTAAAATTTTTCTCTTACACGATTTTACTACTTCACAGCACTTAAAATTTTTCTCTTACATGATTTTAGTTTCGATTGTTAGTTTTTTTAGATTTATTAAATTATTAAAAGTATTTTTTTATTTTTCGAAACAAATTAGCGACGAAAATTTTCATTGCTAACCGTCGTTAAAATTAGCGACAGTCTTCATCGACGGTCTTCATTGCCAACCGTCGCTAATTAGCGACGATTTTGAATAAAACCGTCGCTAATTTATTAGTGACGGTTTTAAAAAATTGTCGCAAATTTTACCTACCACAATGAATAAAAATCGTTGTCGTTGAACGGACTTTCAACAGCACCCTCAGTTACAACAGTTTTAAAAAGGCTACGACAAAGGATTTTATCCACGTAGACACACACATTCCGTGTTTAACGAAACGTTGGACAAATACAATAATCTTTCGGAAAGAATAATAAATAAAGACAAATGTTTGTTTAGATATTTTATAAATTATATAGTAATTCGAAGCAGGTAGCATATGATACTGGCGTATTATATATAGATCCTATAACGAGTTGCCTAATGTTTCTCTGAATTTATTATTATTTTGGTGCCTTATACTTTGAAATTGTTATAGTTTACGAAATATTATTGCACGATGATTGATAATATCATCAATATATTCTAAAAAATCAAATGATTAAATATATATAAAAAAAACTTCATGTGAAACTATCATGACTGTGAGCCATGATTAAATTATCTCAAGATAGAACAGTCTCAAGATATAGAAAATAAAATATATTCTCTCTCCTCCCCTAGCAGTACTAGCTACATCTGTCAACAAAATCTTCTCCCCCTAAAATAGTAACACCCTCCCCGCCCCCCTCTTTATCCTCCTACATGCATTCCGCCTCTCTTATTTCTACTGAATGTGAATTCAAGACATAAGTTTTATATGTCACAGATAATAAGATAAAAAATAGTTGCATAGGTTTGATAAAGATTCAGAGACAGGGATGGGTGTTGTCTTTGGTTGTTTCTCAAAAGGAGGTATCAATGAATTAAGTAAGCTTTTCAATGTAGAGACAGCGTAGCATGGACTATGTGATGTTTTACTCTTTTTCTGAAAAAAAAATTAAGTTCAAATGGACGGACAAAACAAGTTGTGTATTTTATTTCATTTTGAGGAAGTTTCATATACATTTTAAAACAAAATAACCATTTTTTTAACTTTTTAAGAGAAATGTTATTTCTTGGTTTTGCACCTCTTTGGCTAATAAAATTTATTTTATCCTTATATAATATATATCCATACTATTTTGCTAAGGAAACGGGTAGCTTAAATTTAATAAAAATATATGTATATGAAATTTTAAAAAACAGTCCACAACTAAATGAATATTGATATGTGATCAATACTATCAAATCAAAAGGAGAATTGATCTATGTGTTAGAGATTTTTCTCAAAATCATGTTTTTACGTATACATGAACATGATATATAATATGCGGAAGCTTAATCGAGAATTACCTCCGGCCATTGAAAATTTGTTGAAGCTTTCTGATTTATTTTCGATTGAAGCCTTCTAAACACTTCAACACTCCTTTAGATGGTGTATTTTCTGTATGAGATTGTGTGTTTAAGGATCTCTGCCTTCGATATTATAGGCACACTCATACCATCACCGAGTGTTTTGGAGCTCGAGTTCAA